>NC_081558.1:210554224-210586807 GCF_022355385.1 Mustela nigripes | reverse complement strand
CATCTATTGAGAGTATCATATGGTTCTTGTTCTTTCTTTTATTGATGTTTTTATTTGTTTTATATTCCTTTTAAAATCAACATTTATCTAGGCTGTAATTTTTTTTAAATTTAATTTATTTTCAGCATAACAGTATTCATTGTTCATGCACCACACCCAGTGCTCCATGCAATCCGTGCCCTCCAAAATACCCACCACCTGGCTCCCTCAGCCTCCCACCCCCAGCTCCTTCAAAACCCTCAGATTGTTTTTCAGAGTCCATAGTCTCTCATGGTTCATCTCCCCCTTCAATTTCCCTCAACTCCCTTCTCCTCTCCATCTCCCCTTGTCCTCCATGTTATTTGTTATGCTCCACAAATAAGTGAAATCATATGATAATTGACTCTCTCTGTTTGACTTATTTCACTCAGCATAATCTCTTCCAGCCCCGTCCATGTTGCTACAAAAGTTGGGTATTCATCCTTTCTGATGGAGGCATAATATTCCATAGTGTATATGGACCACATCTTCCTTATCCATTCGTCTGTTGAAAGGCATCTTGGTTCTTTCCACAGTTTGGCGACTGTGGCCATTGCTGCTATGAACATTGGGGTACAGATGGCCTTTCTTTTCACTAAACCTGTATCTTTGGGGTAAATACCCAGTAGGGCAATTTCAAGGTCATAGGGAAACTCTATTTTTAATTTCTTAAGGAATCTCCACACTGTTCTCCAAATTGGCTGCACCAACTTGCATTCCCACCAACAGTGTAAGAGGGTTCCCTTTCTCCACAGCTTCTCCAACACACGTTGTTTCCTGTCTTGTTAATTTTGGTCATTCTAACTGGTGTAAGGTGGTATCTCAGTGTGGTTTTAATTTGAATTTCCCTCATGGCTAGTGATGATGAATTCTCTCTCTTCGCAGATGACATGATTCTTTATATGGAAAACCCAAAAGACTCCACCCCCAAACTACTAGAACTCATACAGCAGTTCCATAATGTGGCAGGATACAAAGTCAATGTACAGAAATCAGTTGCTTTCTTATACACTAACAATGAAAACAGAAAGGGAAATTAGAGAATCAGTTCCATTTACTATAGCACCAAGAACCATAAGATACCTGGGAATAAACCTAACCAAAGAGGTAAAGGATCTGTACTCGAAGAACTACAGAACACTCATGAAAGAAATTGAAGAAGACACAAAAAGATGGAATTCCATTCCATGCCCTTGGATTGGAAGAATACACATTGTTAAAATGTCTATACTACCTAGAGAAATCTATACTTTTAATGTCATTCTGATCAAAGTCCCACCAGTATTTTTTAAAGAGCTGGAGCAAATAATCCTAAAATTTGTATGGAATCAGAAGAGAGCCCGAATTGGTAAGGAAATGTTGGAAAAGAAAAACAAAACTGGCGGCATCATGTTACCTGATTTCAAGCTTTACTACAAAGCTGTGATCACCAAGACCACATGGTACTGGCATAAAAACAGACACTTAGACCAGTGGAACAGAGTAGAGAGCCCAGATATGGACCCTCAACTCTATGGTAAAATAATCTTCAACAAAGCAGGAAAAAGTATACAGTGGAAAGAAGGCAGTCTCTTCAATAAATGGTGCTGGAAAAATTGGACAGCTATATGTAGAAGAATGAAACTAGACCATTCTCTTACACCATACACAAAGATAAACTCGAAATGGATAAAAGACCTCAACATGAGACAGGAATCCATCCGAATCCTAGAGGAGAACATAGGCAGTAACCTCTTCACTATCAGCCACAGCAACTTCTTTCAAGATATGTCTCCAAAGGCAAAGGAAACAAAAGCGAAGATGAACTTTTGGGACTTCATCAAGATCAAAAGCTTCTGCACAGTAAAGGAAACAGTCAAGAAAACAAAGAGGCAACCCACGGAATGGGAGAAGATATTTGCAAATGACAGTACAGACAAAGGCTGATATCCAGGTTCTATAAAGAACTCAAACTCAAAACAGATAATCATGTCAAAAAATAGGCAGAAGACATGAACAGACACTTCTCCAATGAAGACATACAAATGGCTATCAGACACATGAAAAAAATATGTGCCCTTCTTAATACCCATCACCAGGCCAACTCATCCCTCAACTCCCTCCTATCTAAAACCCTCGGTTTGTTTGCTGGAGTCCATAGTCTCTCGTGTTTCATCTTCCCCTCTGATTTCCAGCCCCCCTTCATTTTTACCTTCCTTCTAATGTCTTCCATGCTATTCCTTATGTTCCACAAACAAGTGAAACCATATCATAATTGTTTTTCTCTGCTTTACTTATTTCACTTAGCATATCTCCTCCAGTCCCATCCATGCTGATGCACAAGCTGAGTATTCCTTTCTGATGGCTCAGTAATGTTCCGTTGTATATATGGACCACACCTAAATGGGCATCTAAGAGGCCATCTTGACTCCTTCCAATTTGGCTATTGTGGACATTGCTACTAGGAACATTGGGGTGCATATGGCCCTTCTGTTCACTACGTCTGTATCTTTGGGGTAAATACCCAGTAGTGCAATTACCAGGGTCATAGGTAGCTCTATTTTTAATTTTTTGAGGAACTGCCACACTGTTTTCCAAAATGGCTGCACCAACTTGCATTCCCACCAATAGTGTAAGAGGTTCCCCTTTCTCCACAGCCTCTTCAACATTTCTTGTTTCTTGCCTTGTCATTTTTTGCCATTCTAACTGGGTAAGGTGGTAGCTCAATGTGGTTTTGATTTGAATTTCCTGATGGCTAATGGTGCTGAATATTTTTTCATGTGTCTGTTAGCCATTTGTAGGTCTTCTTCTTCTTTTTTTTTATTTGTAGGTCTTCTTTTGGGACTTTTTTGACTTGATTATTTTTCAGGTGTTGAGTTTGAGAAGTTCTTTATAGATCTTGGATATCAGCCCTTTGTCGTGTCATTTGCAAATATCTTCTCCCATTTCATGGGTTGTCTCTTTGTTTTGTGACTTTTTCCTTTGCTGTGCAGAGGCTTCTTATCTTAATGAAATCCCTAAAGCTCATTTTTACTTTTGTTTCACTTGCCTTTGGAGATGTGTCTTGAAAGAAGTTGCTGTGGCCAGTGTCAAAGAGATTACTGCCTATGTAACCTCTAGAGGAGACTCTAGGATTTTGAGGGATTCCTATCTCACGTTGAGGTCTTTTATCCATTTCAAGTTTATCTTTGCATATGGTGTAAGCAAATGGTTGAGTTTCATTTTTTTGTATACAGTTGTCTAATTTCCCCAGCACCATTTATTGAAGAGACTGTCTTTCTTCTATTAGATATTTTTTCTTGATTTGTTGAAAATTATTTAACCATAGAGTTGAGGGCTTATATCAGGGCTCTCAATTCTGTTCCATTGGTCTATGTGTCTGTTTTTGAGCCAGTACCATGCTGTCTTGGTGATCACAGCTTTGTAATATAGCTTGAAATCACACAATGTGATGTTCCCAGCTTTGTTTTTCTTTTTCAACATTTTCTTGGTGGTTCATGGTCTTTTCTGGTTCCATACACATTTTAGGATTGTTTGTTCCAGCACTTTGAAAAATGTCATTGGTATTTTGATCAGGATGGCATTGAAAGTATAGATTGCTCTGGGGAGCTTAGACATTTTAACAATGTTTATTCTTCCAATCCATGACCATGGAATGTTCTTTTATCTTTTTGTATCTTCTTCAATTTCTTTCATAAGTGTTCTGTATTTGCTAGAGAATATATCCTTTACCTCTTTAGTTAAGTTTATTCCAAGGTATCTTATGGGTTTTGGTGCTAAATGGAACCGATTCTCTAATTTCTCTTTCTACACTTTCATTATTAGTGTACAAGAAAGCAACTGATTTCTGTGCGTTGATTTGTATCCTGCCACATTACTGAATTGCTGTATATCTAGTAATATATGGGTGGAGTCTTTTGGGTTTTCCCTATTAAGTATCATGTCATCTGTGAAGAGAGTTTGGTTTCTTTGCCAATTTGAATATTTTATTTCTTTTTGTTGTCTGATTGCTGTTGCTAGGACTTCTAGCATGATGTTGAACAGTAGTGGTGAGAGTAGGCATTCTTGTCATGTTTCTGACCTTAAGGGAAAGGATTTCAGCTTTTCCCCATTGAGAATCATATTTGCTGTGGGTTTTTCCATAGATGGATTTTATGAAATTGAGGAATGAGCCCTCTATCTCTATACTCTGAGGAGTTTTAATCAGGAAAGGATGTTGTATTTTGTCAGTTGCTTTTTCTGCATCAGTTGAGAGGACCATGTGGTTCTTCTCTTATGACTGTGTTCTATCACATTACCGATTTGTGAATGTTGAACCACCCTTGCATTTTAGGGATAAATCCCACATGGTTGTGGTGGATAATCCTTTTAATGTACTGTTGGATCTTGTTATCTAGGATCTTGTTGAGAATCTTAGCATCCTTATTCATCAGGGATATTGGTCTGAAATTCTCCTTTTTGATGGTGACTTTGCCTAGTTTGGGGATCAAGGTAACACTGGTTTCATAGAATGAATCTGGATGTTTTCTTCTTTCTTTCTTTCTTGAAACAGCTTCGGGAGAATAGGTATTATTTCTTCCTTTAATGTTTGGTAGAGTCTCCTAGAGAATCCATCAGGTCCTGGACTCTTGTTTTTTGGGAGGTTTTTGATCACTGCTTCAATTTCGTTACTGGTTATTTTGTCTAATCAGGTTGTCAGTTTCTTCCTGTTTCAGTCTTGGAAGTTTATAGGTTTCCAGGCAGGCATCCATTTCTTTTAGGTTGCTTGATTTATTGGTATATAGCTGTTGATAATAATTTCTGATGATTGCTACTATTTCCTTCGTGTTAGTTGTGATCTCTCCCCTTTCATTTGTAGTTTTTATTAATTTGGGTTCTTTCTCTTTTGTTTTGGGTAAGTCTGGCCAGTGGTTTATCAATCTTATTAATTCTTTCAAAGAACCAGCTTCTAGTTTTGTTGATGTGTTCTATTATATTTCTGGTTTCTAATTCATTGATCTCTGCTCTAATCTTAATTATTTCCCTTCTTGTGCATGGATTAGGCTTAATTTGCTGTTGATTCTCAGTTCTTTAAGGTGTAAAGATAATTTGTATATTCGGGATCTTTCTTTCTTTCTTTTCTTTTTTTTTTTTTTTTTTTTTTTTGAGTGAGGCTTGGATGGCTATCTATTTCCCCTTTAGGACTGCCTTTGCCATATCCCAGAGGTTTTGGACTGATGTGTTTTCATTCACATTGGTTTCCATGGATTGTTTAAGTTCCTCTTCGATTTCCTGGTTGACCCAAACATTCTTGAGCAGGATGGTCTTAAGCTTCCAAGCGTTTGAATTTCTTCCAACCTTTTTCTTGTCATTGAGTTCAATTGAGTTTCAAAGCATTGTGGTCTGAGAATATTCAGGGAATCATCTCAATCTTTTGGTATCGGTTGAGATCTGATTTTTGACCCAGTATGTGGTATAATCTGGAGAAAGTTCCATGTGTGCTCGAGAAGAGTGACTATTCTGTTGTTTTAGGGTGGAATGTTCTGTATATACCTATAAGACCCATCTGGTCTAATGTGTCATTCAAAGCTCTTATTTCTTTGTTGATTTTCTGCTTAGGTAATCTGTCTGTTGCTGAGAATGGAGTGTTAAAGTCTCCTACAATTAATGTGTTATTATCAATATGTCTCTTTATTTTGGTTAACAAGTGGCTTCTGTATTTGGCTGCTCCCATGTTAGGGGCATAGATATTTACAATAGTTAGATCTTCCTATTGGGCAGACCTTTTAAGAAAGATATACTGTCCTTCTGTATCTTTGACTACAGTCTTTAGCTTAAAATCTAACTTGTCTTATATGAGAATTGCTACCCCAGCTTTCTTTTGTGGTCTGTTGCATGAAAGATGGTTGTCCATCCCTTCAGTTTCAGTCTGGATGTATGTTTAGGTTCAAAATGAGTCTCTTGTAGACAGCATATGGATGGGTCCTGTCTTTTTATCCAACCTTCAACCCTATGCTTTTTTTTTTAATTATTTTTTTTCTTTTATTTATTTTCAGCATAACAGTATTCATTATTTTTGCACCACACCCAGTGCTCCATGCAATCCATGCCCTCTCTAATACCCACCACCTGGTTCCCCCAACCACCCACCCCCCCGCCACTTCAAACCCCTCAGATTGTTTTTAGAGTCCATAGTCTCTCATGGTTCACCTCCCCTTCCAATTTCCCTCAACTCCCTTCTCCTCTCTAACTCCCTATGTCCTCCATGCTATTTGTTATGCTCTTTTATGGGAGCATTTAGGCTGTTCACATTGAAAGTGATTATTGAAAGATATGATTTTATTGTCATCATGTTGCCTGTGAAGTCCTTGTTTCTATAGATTATCTCTATATTTCTGTTCTATATCACTCTTGGGGTCTTTATCCTTTTACGGGACCCTCCTTAATATTTCTTGCATGGTTGACTTAGTGGTCATATATTCTTTAAGGTTCTGCTGGTCCTCGAAGCTCCTTACCTCTCCATCCATTCTGAATGACAGCCTTGCCAGATAAAGAGTTGTTGGCTGCATGTTCTTCTCATTTAGTACCCTGAATATGTCTTGCCAGCCCTTTTTGGCTTACCAAGTCTCTGTGGACAGGTCTGACATTATTCTGATGTTCCCCCCTCTGTTTGTAAGGAATCTCTTTCCCCAATCTGCCCTTAAGATGGTTTCCTTGGTTTTAAGATTTACAAGTTTTACTACTATATGCCTGGGTGTTGGTTTATTCTCTTTGGATCTTGGGAGGTGTTCTTTCTGCCTCTAGGACATGAACACTTGTTTCATTCCCTAGGTTAGGGAAGTTCTTGGCTAGGATTTGCTCAAATATATCTTTCAGTCCTCTCTCTTTCTCTCTCTCTCTCCACCCCCTCAGGGATCCCAATGATTCTGACATTGCAATGTTTCATGGCATCATTTATTTCTCTAACTCTGTTTTTGTGGATTCTAAGCTGTTTGTTCCAGCCCTCCTCCTGTTCCTTCTCTTCTATCAGTTTGTCTTCTAGATCACTAATTCATTCTTCTGCCTCATTTACCCTAGCTGTCAGAGTATGTAGATTAAATTGGCTCTCATTGATAGCATTTTTAAGTTATGCCAGATCAGCTCTCACTTCCACCTTTTGAGAATCTATGTTGCCATTAGTGGTTTTCTCCAACCTATCTATTGTCTGCATAACTGTTACCCTGAAGTCTATTGCCGACATTTTGCTTATATCCATATCCATTAGTTCTGTGGCAGAGGTCACAGTGTCTGAATTTTTCTTGTGTCAGGGGTTCCTTCTCTTAGTCATTCTGTTGAGTGGTGGTTGAGGGAATGTAAAGAGTCCAAATTATTGACCATAAGCCAAGCAAGATGCACTTGTTTTATAGGGTCCCTAGGGTTGTTGGCGTCTTATTCTTCCAGCCTGTCTTATGGGGGAGGTGACTGCCATACTGTTACTCAGGCAACCCTGTTTGGGCAGAGTTGCCCTGTCCCCTGTGGGGGGAGATGGATTCAGTGAAAGCCGGTTTTGGGGGCCTTTGTTCTCTGGCGGCTTTCCCTGGTGGCTTTCTGCATCACTTCTGAGAGTCAGAGCAGAAGTGACCATATCCAAACCTCTGTCTCAGAATGGAGAGATCACAGTCTGTTCTAAAGTGAGCTCTCCAGGCCACAATGTCTCTATTTCTGTCTGTGCTGCTAAAAAACACAGCATCCTGGGTTATGGGACCCACAGCAGCACTTCCAACCCTTGCTTCCAGGACCAGACATGTCTCTGATCTTTGTACTTCTAAAACCACTAGCCACCCCCAGTTCACACATGTGCCCCTGCAGCACCAGATTTCAGTCTGGGGGCTTCCCTAAAGTCCTTTCTCTGCCATTTCCAGTCTGTGAGTCTATGCCTAGTCCCCAGCACAGGAGGCTTTTGAGTTCTGGCAGCACAGGATCCTGAGGGCTCCCTGCTTCTGTTTATCTTTCCCTATCTGCCAGCAGAATCTCAGTTCCCCACTTCACACCTCTAGACCAACTGCCTAAGATATTCTGTTGGTATAGGTCCAGATACTCTTCTTATATCTCAGGCTGATTTTGTGGGTGTTCAGAGTGGTCTGGGAGACATCCAGCTCAATTCAGGGGTCAGTTGAAGAAGGGTCCCTACTCCTCTGCCATCTGGCCCCTCTCTCCAAATGTAAAGGTCTTAAACTGCATGGTGGTTCATCAATATTGTATTGTATGTCTTCTGTACATATCTTAAATACTACTAAAAAAAAAAAATTCAGGGCACCTGGCTGGCTCAGTCGGGGGATCATGCAGCTCTTGATCTCAGGGTTGTGCGTTCAAGCCCTGTGTTGGGCGTAGAATTTTTTCTTTTAATTTATATTTATTTTTTAAATTTCTTTTCAGTGTTCCAGAATTCATTGTTTATGCACCACACCCAGTGTTCCATACAGTACATGCCCTCCATAATACCCACCACCAGGCTCACCCAACCTCCCACTCCCCTCCCTGCCAAAACCCTCAGCTAGTTCCTCAGAGTCCACAGTCTTTCATGGTTCATCTCCCCCTCTAATTTCCTCCAACTCCCTTCTCCTCTCCATCTCCCCATGTCCTCTGTGTTATTCCTTATGCTCCACAAATAAGCAAAACCATATGATAACTGACTTTCTCTGTTTGACTTATTTCACTTAGCACAATCTCCTCCAGTCCTGTCCATGTTGATCAACTTGGGCATAAAATTGATTTAGAAGAAAAGAAAAGAAGAAAGAAAAATCCAACTGCTTCTCACCACTAGGATTGTCACTAGATGGCACCTTCTCACTTTTCCTGGTATGACCTGGTCACAGGGTTTTCACCTTGCTTGTGTGTTCATCTTGATCCCCCACAGATATGAATGATAAGGCTTCAGCACACAGACTAGTTGTATCCAGTTTCACTGGTTTCTTTACAGTCCCATTAAATTTGAAGCCTCTTTCCTCCCCCACTGTGAAATGGAGTTATAATACCAGCTCATAGAAGTATTATGAGGACTATACAAGAATATCTCTAAAATGCATGAACATCTCTCAAAAGGCACACCTAGTAAGCACTGGATAACTGTTAGCTATTAACATTAACATTAACATCCACCTCCATGGTTAATGAGTTTCCCCAACAACTTTCCTAACCATGCCTCAGTTTACTAATCTTTGGATGCCTGCAATGTTTGTTCTAGGTAAGAAAGAATTGTATCTTGCATTTAGCTTTTTGTGAAATACCTTATTCTAGAATCACACTGATTTCCTTAAACAGGGCCCACTCCACAAGCCCAAGATGCATATCAAATAAAGTTAAGGTATACCAGAAATCTATGACTCTTGAAAACTGATCTCTCAGTGAATACCTTAGGGGTTATGATACAATTAGCAGAAATTAGTAAACTCATCTTTTATGAAACCCAAACTAGCACCACACACATTAAAAGGATGTTTTCTCAAATGTGGCTCCCTATTTTCCAATCAGAAAATAAAATTTTAAAAAACCTAAAGAGCTCTATTAAGATCCCAAATTGAAGGGGTGCCTGGGTGGCCCAGTGGGTTAAAGCTTCTGCCTTCAGCTCAGGTCATGATCCCAGGGTCCTGGGATCGAGCCCCCCATCGGGCTCTCTGCTCAGCGGGGACCCTGCTTCCCTCTCTCTCTCTGCCTGCCTCTCTGCTTACTTGTGATCTCAGTCTGTCAAACAAATAAAATCTTAAAAAAAAAAAAAGATCCCAAATTGAAGGCAAAAGCAAAGGTAAAACACATAGTAGGTGCTCAAAAAATGCTACTCCACCCTGTTCTGTGGGATGGTTGATGTTGTTCTCCCACCCAAGCCTCTTATTTTTAGAAGCCTCAAGATAATGCCGTTAAATGGAAGGGGCTGTATGCTAAGTATAGAAACAGATATATTGAAAGAGATTTTATGGATTTAAGAGTCATGACCAAAGGTGTCTTTGGAATATTCGCTGCCACATATCCCTGGAAGGGGCAGTGAAATCTGCATCAAGAAAGGGGGTTTCCTGGGGATAGCTCTTGTGTGGACACAGGGTATCACTATTTTAAATTTTTTTGAAAGATTTTTGTGTACTTATTTGGGAGCGAGTGAAAGTAAGCAGTAGGGTGGGGGGAAAGGGAGAGGGAGAGAAAGAACCTCAAGCAGACTCCCCACTGAGCCTGGTTCAGGTTTTGATCCCAGGGCCTGGAGATCCATGACCTGAGCCAAAACCAAGAGCAAGATCCTCAATGGACTGAGCCATCCAGGTGCCCCATGGGTGTCACTATTTTTAGAGGCATGCCAGTCTCTAGGCTGTCCCTGGGAGGACTTGGCTTATCCGTTCTGTTTGACTCTTTAAGCTGATACATAGGAGGGTAGGCTGGGCTTCACAGCACCCTAGACGAATGTGCAGTGATGTTAGAAATGCTGTAGGAAAAGGTACTGGTTGTGCTGCAGGCTGGTTATGGAGGCAAATTCCTTGTGGGTGGCAAACTCTGGGGCAGTTAGAACAGAGTCTGAGCCAGCAGCACAAAGAGCTTGAAGAAGGTGACCTGGAAGACTCCAAGAAGGAGGCTGACTCTCACTGCAAAGGTCACTGTGCCTGGGTTGGTGATAGCCTGATGGTCATGGGGGCAAGTAAGACCAGAGCAGTGGGCAGAGGCCCCTGATTGGTGGTTGTAGGGCTGGAGACTCTGACTATGCCTGTGGGGAAGTGAGGCAATGTGAAAGACCCTTCACAATGGCCAGCACAGCTGGGACCTGCACTTTATTTCTGGGTTTCATTCCTAGAATCTTCTTGGTACCAAAGACCTTGATCTCCAACTAGTGCTGAAAACATGAGCCTGCTTGGCATGAAGACCTGAGCAGAAGGACTCCTTGGTGCTCTGGTCTCTGGGGAATTAGGTGCTGGAGATAGTGCCAGGAACTTAAGAATGGTCATCTTTTTTTTTTTTTTTAAAGATTTTATTTATTCATTTGACAGAGGGAAATCACAAGTAGATGGAGAGGCAGGCAGAGAGAGAGAGAGAGAGGGAAGCAGGCTCCCTGCCGAGCAGAGAGCCCGATGCGGGACTTGATCCCAGGACCCTGAGATCACGACCTGAGCCGAAGGCAGCGGCTCAACCCACTGAGCCACCCAGGCGCCCCAAGAATGGTCATCTTTATTCCCAGTTTAGCCTGTGCATCTTGATGGGGCAGAGGAGCTGGCTTAGAGTAGCAGCACACCCCAGTTCTGTGGTGAGATCCCACCTACTAGGAAATCAAAGACTTCTTGCTCCAGCTAAAGCTGGCCACTGGTGGCCTCTGCTTGATGTTCTCTGGGTAGGGAGCACCGTGCTCTCAGTGTGGAGCTTCTTGTGAGGGACAATTGCTTGAGAGGCTGAGACATCCCAAAAGGTGGTCTTGACAGCATCCACCTAAAGTGGCCTTGAAATTCAGATCAACTACCTGAATTTTGTTGTTGGGGTACCTGCATTGAAGATCTTGAGTATAGATGATCCTGATTTGGAGGATGAGGTTACACTGTCCCAAATGCAATGCTGTAACTATGGTATTTTTTGGACCAAAATGTCAACAGGCTGGGTCAGGAGTCCTTTGGGGCCCACAGCATTATTCTGAACCTGCAGTTCATATTGGTCAAAAAGCACGAAGAATTCTATAATTTTCCTTGTCAGGTTTTCTGCACCTTGTAGTGAATGGGTGTCTACACCATTAGGTAGTCATCATAAACTAGATTAAGAACTGTGTTCTCCAAAATCAGCAACTTGAATCCTGCAGGATGTATGTTCTTGCAAACTGCCTCCTGCATTTGTGCCTTCTGTTTGAAATTTTTGATTTACCTCCTGAACACCAGAATGGTTTCCCCATGTTTGGTCATCTTCTCTATCCTGGAGGAGATGTAAGTTAATGCATAGATGCTAAGGATTTGAGAAATCTCAGGTTTTTGTTGGAGAAGGTAATTGAGATGGTGTGACCACTGGTTGATGCTCTAGCCATAACTGGGCTGTTGAAGTCCCCTTATTCCTCACCTGTCCTGGATTGCTCTGTCCTACCATCCCCATAGTGGGAACTGTTTTTTTTTTTTTTTTAAAACTTTTAATTTATTTATTTGACAGAGAGAGAGAGAGATCACAAGTAGGCAGAGAGGCAGGCAGAGAAAGAGGAGGAAGCAGGCTCCCTGCTGAGCAGAGAGCCCGGTGCGGGGCTCGATCCCAGGACCCTGAGATCATGACCTGAGCCGAAGGCAGAGGCTTTAACCCACTGAGCCACCCAGGCGCCCCTAGTGGGAACTGTTTTTAAGGACATAGCCTTGAGAGAGTAAAATGTTGTAGGGACCATCTGGACTGTGCATGTCTCTGAACCCAGTGAAGGCCTCTGTAAACTTTTAAGTGGTGGGCAGATGCAGAGATCTACACATCTTTTTTTTTTTTTTTTTTTTTAAAGATTTTATTTATTTATTTGACAGAGAGAAATCACAAGTAGATGGAGAGGCAGGCAGAGAGAGAGAGAGAGGGAAGCAGGCTCCCTGCCGAGCAGAGAGCCCGATGCGGGACTCGATCCCAGGACTCTGAGATCATGACCTGAGCCGAAGGCAGCGGCTTAACCCACTGAGCCACCCAGGCGCCCCGAGATCTACACATCTTAACAGCCACCCAAGTCAAACCTTTGTAAGTAGGTTCCCTTGCTTTTTAAACTTGCCACCTGCCAATCTGGCCACTGCCTCTTTCTTTGATCTCGCCTCTCTTTGATCTCTCTTTGCCCTCTATGAATATAGAACCAATACTTTCTTAGAAGCTGTCTGCTTCTCTGTCCTTCACAATTATCATTAAAGACAAACCTTGCCAAGGGCTTGGTTGTATTTCTAGTAGTAGCTGTCCTTCAAGGCTTTTAGTGTGAAATGGATGTGCATGAAGGTCAGTAGTCCTTAGGACATGGGATTGGGGAGGGAAATATGCTAGCAGCATCAAAAATGAGAACAATGATGGCAGTTTCAGACCCCACACCATGTTGCCTCACACCACCTCCAGTGAACTTGCTACCTCTGATGCTTCTTCCCTATGTTTCCCCCTTGTGTCCTCCTACCACCACCATCACACACACACGCACACACACACACACACACACACACACACACACACACACATCACCTGCCCAGGAAGCAGGAAATATCACATGCGAGAGAGAGAGAGATAAGAACAGTGACCTCAAGAGGTACTTTTTGAAGTCATAGTTTTTAAAAAATCTATTGTAGTAATTTATTGTCATATCTTCTACTTAATGTAGGTTTTCAGTGGTGATTTATAATCTTATAGTTTCAGTAGTTTTTTTTTTTTTTCCTTCAGCACTACTGGTGGATATGTCATGCCTCCATTACTGACTGGCTTACTGCACGTATGCTTTTCAGTTTTGGGTTGCATATCAGGTCTTGCTAGAGAATGGGAAAGGTAATGGGATATGCAATCTGAGAAAACCACTTCTTCATTCTTATACTCCCCATCCCAGAATTGCTGGCAATAAGCAGTGTGGAGGAAAACAAGTTCAAGGGAATAAAAAGTCTTATCTACCTTTTTCTGGTTATTACCCAAGGATCTGTCAAAGAGCCCATATGAAACCATCAGAAAAATCTGCAGTTACTAAAAAAAACAAAAAAACAAAAAAAATCAGAAACTTGCCAGGCAAGGGAGCCACTGGTTGAATGAATTTCATCTAACGGCTTCCCCTAGGGTCTTGAACTATTGAGTTTTATAAGGTTTTGTTTAGATTCTTAGTCAAAGGAAGAAATTAGAAGTTGAGATCTAAAGTGGAGTTGGTCAGAATTTATAAACTAGACGAGTTGTGGAAATAGTTTGTATCTGAGTAGTTTTTTTCTTAGCTGATTCTTTGGAAACATACGAGCTCATCAAGCAAAGCTTTGCTCAAGCTGTTTCAGCTTAAAGTCTTTCTAGATTTAGTTTGTGGTTTCTGTATGGTTTATCTGGTTGGTAAGATATAAGTGCTTCATCTTCCTTGTAGTCATACTTTTTGGATACTACCTCAACCATGTCTATGGGACAGACCACATCCTGGACCATGTGATCAAGCTAGCACTATACCACTGGCTTAAGTACTTAGTCATGATGGAGGTCCCTTGAGTTTCAGTAGATATTGTACTTTGCTTCTGTCAACAAGATTGTTTGATAAAACAGCAGCTGTGTGGCAATATTTAATGTTCTATGGAGTCAGATATTTGATTGTGTGACACTGAGAAATACTTTGCTGGTAGTCTACTTCTAAACCAAGTATGTGCAATTTAAGCCAAGAAAACAGATTTTACCCCAATTTGAAGAGTTTGTTGAACGAGATATGAGATACTATCCAGATTACTGAATTTTCTAATATCTTTGTTTTCTAGATATCTTTAATTAACTTTAAAGATCAAAGAAAGCTTCCATAGAATGGAAGAACAACATTCTTTCTTTAAGATGGCATGTGTTCTGCCTTGAGAAGGCTATAATATGTCTAGGATGAATCTGTTTTAACCTACTCTCTGTCAGTCTTATAAATTTTTCAGGTAATGAGAACTTTAGCTTTAGTGGCACTGTCTGGTTTTGCTGTCATTCCTTGAACCACAGCATGTGGGGTTTTGGCAACACTTTGGGGACCTTCTTTAAAGTTGAAATGGATATTCCTGAGGACAGCATAAAACAGCCTAGAATTTTTCCTTAGAGGTTAAAATTTGAGGTTTCAAATTGAGGCTCATATTTTCACCTTGAATTAAGAGGTCTAAAGACTGATTTTTTAAAAACTTTTTTTTTTTTTAAGATTTTATCCATTCATTTGAGAGAGAAAGAGAGAGAGATTGAGACTGAGTGGTGGGCAGGGAGAGGGAGAAGTAGGCTCCCAACTGAGCAGGGAACCCAGTGCAGGACTTGATCCCAGGACTCCGAGATCATGACCTGAGCCAAAAGCAGATGCCCAATCGACTGAGCCACTCAGGACTTAAAAAAAAAAAAGATTTTATTTATTTATTTGATAGAGAAAGAGAGAGATCACAAGTAGGCAGAGAGGCAGGCAGAAAGAGAGGGGGAAGCAGGCTCTCCGCTGTGCAGAGAACCCAATGCAGGGCTCGATCCCAGGATGCTGAGCTGAAGGCAGAGGCTTAACCCTCTGAGCCACCCAGGCACCCCTTGTGTTCACATCTTTGTGTCTCAATTTCCTTCTCTGTAAAATGAAGACCTAGGAATGTAAGGTTTCTTTAATACTGTGCAGCTTTCAAATTCTAGGATTCTAAAGCCCATCAAGAGAAGACTTCCAGATACTTGGTAAAAGGCACCTTTGCAATCCCAGGACCCTGAGATCATGACCTGGACCGAAGGCAGAGGCTTAATCCACTGAGATGCCTAGGCGCCCCAAGACTGCTTTTTCTTAAGAGGGAAAATCGGAGGGCCAAATGGACCCAGAAGAATATCAGGGAATTTCCTCATAGTGGGCATCAGTTTATTGAGATGGGAAGTCTCTGTCTAATTTGTCAGCAGGAGCCAAACAAATTTCTTTCTTTTCTTTTTTTTCCCTTTTCTTTCTTCTCTTCCTTCCCCTTTTCTTTTTTCCTTTCTTTCTTTCTCTTCCTTTCTTTCTTTTCTTTTCCTTCATAGGACAAATCCATTATCAGTGATTGGGGGCCATCCAGTGACCCACTATTGGCCAAAATACTCCTATGAGGTTATCTGATTGCATCCTATAGCTTTGACACAAGTCAAAAAGTGTAGCTGAGCATCAGACAGTGAAATACAGTCAAAATCAGCATGTAAATTCATAGTTAAGGAGACCAGCTCTTCCTTGTAGGAACTCTATAAGAGAGGAATCTTCTATTTGCATAATTTGTCTCTTTATCTCTTAGCAAGCTCTATAAATAGCATTGGTGTTTTGATCTAGAAGGTGCTAAAGAAGGCAGTGGACAGGTCTATGACTAAAGAAAGTGATTTGGGTAGCATTAAGGATAGGATGGTATTGGGATTTAATACCACAGAAAATAAGATATGACTGTTTGTCCAAAGTCCTAGATCAATCAATAGCTTTGTCTGTTGGATTTCTCTATCAGATTCCTGTAAGGCATGATAAATTTTCTTTGTATCGCAATTTGCATTACAGGCTTTTATGTCTTTAATTTCTGGTCTGTGAGGATACCATGAAATTTCAAGTTACATGGATCAATCTGTAACTTAATGAGTTCAGCTCCAATAATTCTGCTAATGTCAGTGGAATTCTTTGTCCTAAAGCAGCCCAGAGTTCCTCAATTTGGAGTTAATTTAAACATTAAGGGCAGTGTGAAGTTAATGTCTAAATTAACTTTGACTTGCTTATAAATAGCAAGGTCTTCAGGAATTTCAAGGGAAAATCTCTGAAAGTTTATTTCATCTAGCAATTCCATTGGCATAGAGTTTCTCTCTTAAATGGGGAGATGAGGTACCACAAAGAAAGGAGGAATGTCCTTCCGTTAAACTCCAAAAGTGATGACTATGTGTTTGGACATAGGATTTGGGGATTGGTTGGCTGGCCTCTACCTCTGAAGTGGAGGTTGTATGTTAGTCGTAGGTTCACTTTTGTTTGGTAGTATCCCTATTGTAGTCATTTCCTGTGTTTGCCATAATAAATTGCCACCGACTAGGTGGCTTAAAGCAAACAAACAAAATAATCTTTCAGTTTTGGAGGCTGAAAGTCTAAGAGCAGGGCACTGGCAGGGCTATGAGGACTCTGGAGAAAAATCCTTTCTTGCCTCTTCCTAGGCTTTGGTGACTGTCAGCAATTCTTGGCATCCCTTTGGTTTGTGGAAGCACCACCCTAATATCTGACTCTGTCGTTACACAGGATTCTCCCTGGATATCCTCAGTGTCTTCCTATGGCCTTCTTCCAAAGATACCAGATTTTGTAGGGCCCACTCAATTCCAGCATGACCTCATGTTTACTTTGTTGCAATGGCTTGGTTTCCAAACAAGATCACATTCACAAGCTCAGGGTAGACATGAATTTTTTGACGACCCTATTGAACCTAATATCCACATCGATCATGAATTTGTGTGTTTGTCCTTTATATTTAGATAAATGTTTCCATGTGAACTCAAAGGTACAACAGGGCATTGGAGGCTTATTTTTCTGTTTTGGTATCTTAATTTTCTCTTTTTAGTTCATGGCTAATACAGGATAATTATTTTTCCCATCCCACCTTTTGCTTACAGTATCTGCAAGTGCACTTTCCTGGGAATCTCCTTATTTATGGTCCTAACAGTTATTTCTATGGGAAACATGTCATTGCTTATTTTTATTTTTTTAAAGATTTTATTTATTTATTTGAGAGAAAAAGAGTGCAGAGAGAGAGAGAGAGATTGTATGCATGAGTGGGAGGGGGGGAGTTGGGCAGAGGGAGAGGGAGAAGCAGGCTCCTCACCGACCAGGGAGTCCAATGGAGGTTTGATCCCAGGATGTTGGGATTATGACCTGAGCTGAAGGTAAACGCTTAACTGGCTGAGCCACCCAGGTGCCTAAGACATGTCATTGTTTAAGTGGGAAAACCTTAGGTTTATTCTGAGTTTTATTCTGGGTTTGATCTCTTCCACTCTATAAGGATTTTTCTGGATGCTATAGTTGAGGGAAGGGGGTTACTTTCCACTCTAACTTGCTTTTGCTAGTCAAATAGCCTATTAAGCTTTTCATTCTTTGACGAACAATAAAATTAGGACTACACTGAAACTGACCCCAGCATTTATGCTAAGTGTTGCTTAATAACCTGTCTTTGAATTGACTATACTTTCATCTTGTCTTGTTTGTAAAACTGAGGAAGAGTCTACCTAGTCAATCTTGACAGGGAATGTGTCTGATGTGAACTTTAGGAGAGATTCTGATAGCCTTGCCGACCCCATTGGCCATCCTAAGGAACTCAGGGTTCCGAAAATTCTCTGTGGTCTTATCCTAGTGAGTCTTTTTCATCTGAGATTTGACATCTAAGGAGTCCACCAGTGTGCATATGACTGTTTTGAGTTTCTCAGTAACATGTTAAGATAGTCATTGACAGCTATGAATTCTGACCCAGACAGTGGTTTCAAGTCTGCTTTAGGGTTTCCAGTTGTCTGACTTTAAGGGGCTATTGAACCCAAGGTGATTCAGGTAGATGAGCAGGGCAATAAAGGGAGTCAGAGCCAGGTCAAGAACAGAAGGGAGAGAAGACATGTGTATGTGAAGAGGGGGAAAAGGTAGATTTATACATGTTTTTTCCCATAATAAATCTAATCACACAGTTTTAAGCTTTTCACCTTTTTTTATTAACTTTGGCTAAGTTATATTGTAAAGGTCCAATTTTGAATCTCAATTTCTTCTTGAACTTACCAATACCAATCAAAAGTGTTGACCAATAATTTTAGGGGTTTTGTTTTGTCTCTTTTTTAATGTACCTCTTAGATGACCAATTTTTGTCATATCAAAAATTCACCAAAGTAACCACTGCAAATTCATATGACCTTTGGTGAAATTATGACATATTGCACAGAAGCAGAGGTTGGGATTAAACGAGCATCCATGTAGCCATCCAGCTCTCTTCCAGGAAGAATTGTAGATATATTAGTTAGCAGGTGAATCCATGTGGAACTGGCTATCAGTCAGCAGAAAGTGTTGTTTCTGTAACCCATGTCTTGTGCCCCTCCTCCTGAAGCTGAGTCATTTCCTGTTATTGAAATGATAAATCAATGGCCCTGGAAGATGGATTAGATGAGAAGATCTTTCTAGAAGCAATTTCTTACATGTCGACCAGACTAAAGAAAGCTCTTATAAAGTTTTGGTGGGTGATTCAAGGCAGAGTGTCTAAGAAAGGAAGTCAGACTAATAAGACCTTTTATTCATTTATCCTCAGGGCCAGTTTAGAGGTAGACTTATCAGACCTATGTGTGCCCCCTACTCTAAGAGCTTCCTCTTACAGACAGAAAACATGACAGGCAAAAAGAACAAAAAATGGTACATAAATGCTTTGTCAGATTTCCAACAAGGAATTTGGATAGAAATGTACTGGAAGTTGAATAATTCCTGAAGGATAATGATTGAATTTAAAATAATCTCAGCTAGGGAGTTCAAGGAAAAGGAATGGGAACTCAGACTTAATGTTGAAAACTCACTGGCTGTGACAGTTGAGGACCTTAGATCAGGGTACTCAGGGGGTGTTAGGATGTGGGTCTTGGGCCAAAATGAGAGGAGTTTGGCCAGATATCACTGGACCTCCATGTCTATTAAAACTCCCCATAAAAACACCAGGAGAAACTTCTGTAATTAAAAAAAAAAGGGGGGGGGGCGCCTGGGTGGCTCAGTGGGTTAAAGCCTCTGCCTTTCGCTCAGGTCATGATCCCAGGGTCCTGGGATCAAGTCCCGCATCGGGCTCTCTGCTCAGTGGGGAGCCTGCTTCCTCCTCTCTCTCTCTCTCTCTGCCTGCATCTCTGCCTACTTGTGATCTCTCTCTGTCAAATAAATAAATAAAATCTTTAAAAACAACAACAACAACAATAAAACAAAAAACCTAACAAGCTGGGTTTATTAGAAATTGTCAGGCAAAAGTACCACCGACCAAATGAATTCATCAAATTATTTCCTCAATAATTTGAGCACTTGGGTTTTATAATAATATTTTTTTGTTTTGTTTTGTTTCTTTGTTTTTAATAAGGGATTAGTCATGAGGGTTTTAAGGCAAGAGTTACTAAGACTGGGATCTTGCTAGGGATTGATAAGCATTTGTAAATTAGATCAGTTGTTGAAATAGTCTGTGTTTAAACAGTTTACTGTTTATAGTCTTATCTTACTGGAACACAAAGCCAAGCAAGCTGTTGCTGAGCCAAGAGGAAAGAAGCTTGGGGCTCTGATGACAGAAGTCAGAGATATTCTGGCTTTTTTTCAGAATTCCAGAACAAGTTACAGAACAATTTTGTAAATTGCTTTTGTTATATCACCACATTGAATGCATGGTTCTACCACCAAACTTTTTACCGTGAATTACAATACTCAACCCGTATAGCACAAAGCCTCTCTTGTTCCCACTTCTTCCCCCTGATCTCTTTCCAGATGATGGACATTTGTTTAGGTCCTGCATTCAGGAAACTACACTGGTCATTGATGGCCAAGAATCAGTTAGTCCTCTGGTAGTTGTTTCAAAGTCGCCTGCTCTGGGACCGAGGTCCATGTGGTAGCCTCTCCTTTCTTGACCTGTCTGAAGAGGTAGCAGTGTCCTGTATCACTCGATAGCATGTTCTGTGTGTACGGAGAGGTAGTAACCCTATGACAGAGACCAAGGACACTCACAGAAGAAACATAATTGTTGATTGTGTGTGTTCCTTTGCTGAAGGCAAGGAACTTTCTGAACTCCTTGTTCTTCAATATCAATCCTTGGGTACAACCTGTAATCCAAAGGAGAGGTGCTGGAAAGAAATGCAAGAGGTTTTTACCTGAAGGCTCTTTAGGGTAATCTGCCAGAACTTATGTTGAGTCACAAATATGGCCAAGCTGCTAAATAAACAAAGAACACGTGTATCTTCTCTGGAAACTGAGAGTGCCCAGTACTGGAAGCACCTTGATTTCAGACCTCCATCCTCCAGAACTTTGAGAGAATAGA
This sequence comes from Mustela nigripes, assembly GCF_022355385.1. Taxonomy (NCBI): domain Eukaryota; kingdom Metazoa; phylum Chordata; class Mammalia; order Carnivora; family Mustelidae; genus Mustela; species Mustela nigripes. The sequence continues at coordinate 210,566,195 of NC_081558.1, read as the reverse complement.
TGGCTGTTGTTTTAAACTACCCAGTTTGTAATCATTCATTATGGTAGCCCCAGAAAAGTAAAACCCTTCCTTGACTCTTCTACCTTGTGGCTGTGGGTATTTCTTTCCTTGTGGCTACATCAGTCTGCTTACTGCATCCATGATCACATGTTTCCTTCAAAACTTCCTCTGCCTCTGTCTATCACAGAATACATGATGACATTTAGAGCCCAGCAAGATAATCCAGGATAGTTCCTTTGCTCAAAATCCTAACTTAAGGGCGCCTGGGTGGCTCAGTGGGTTAAGCCACTGCCTTTGGCTCAGGTCATGATCTCGGGGTCCTGGGATCGAGTCCCGCATTGGACTGTCTGCTCAGCAGGGAGCCTGCTTCCCTCTCTCTCTCTCTCTATCTGCCTGCCTCTCCATCTACTTGTGATCTCTCTCTGTCAAATAAATAAATAAAACCTTTAAAAAAAAAACCCTAACTTAAACATCTTTTGAAATATAGAATATTATTTATTCTTTTGCCATAAGTATTAATTAATTCAGAATATTGAGAGAAAAATGAACTGATATGGTGTGTGTGTGCGTGTGTGTATGTACACATACATAAAGGAAGAGAGGGAAAAGGTGTGTGAGATTTATTTTAAGGAACTTTAAAGAATTTCTCACAATTATGGAGGCTGGAAAGTCCAAAATCAGCAGGTAGACCAGTAGGCTGGAGACCCAGGGAAGAGTGGATATTGCAGCTTTATGTCAAAAACAATCTGAAGAGTAACATCAGCAAGGTGGAAGAGTAGGAAGTCCCATCCCTGGTTTTCACACAGAAACACCAATTTGACTGAAGTCCAGAATCTAGTTAATACTCTGAAGTCCTCCAGATGAGCACAAAACTGAGAGGAGCTACAGTGAAATGAGCAAATGGAGAAATGAGTGTCCTCTGGAAATGTTGGTTTTAGACAGGGTTGGAGGTACTTGAGGTAGGAAGGGAGGACATCAGGTGCAAGTGAAGAGGCAGGAAGATAAATATGTGTGCCTGGAGATCTTGGAATATTCTAGGTAGATGACAGATTTTAGGGGTGCCTTATGAATTGCAGGTAGTGAAGTTTCCACTAGCCTGACTAGATCACTCAGAGAGAAGGAGAGAGGAATACTATATTGTAGACTGGCATGTCCAGGACCTTGTGGAAATCAAACGGGAAATCAAGCAAGGCATAGATGCTCTGCAGGGTGTCGATGTCCAGCAGGTGGAAGCATGGATGTTAGCACCATGTCTTTAGAGAACTCACACAGGACATATGATGGTGAAGTAGTGCCTAGTTGGGCCCAGTCACCAGTACCACATCGTGGCAGCCCTGCTAGGCTGAGTGAGGTAATGGATATGTAGAGCAGACATGGTGGGTCATTGGGGGTGCATGCTGTGGGGGCCTGACCACTGCCAGATGCCAGTAGAACTGTGTTCTAGAATCCAGTGCAGTGTCACTTCTCGGCCTTTTGGCTAAGATCAAGTGAAGTGTAGAACCCAATGCAGTGACTCTGAAAACCCAAGACTCCAGCTCTGTCCTCCCTCAAAGTAGGGCCCAAATGTTCCAGAAGGTTTCCTAGTGACCCTACGTGAAGTTTGTCTTTACCAGGGATGTACCCTGACCACAAGCAGGACTCTATCCTCTCAGGATCTTACCTCTTAGCCAAGCAATGGTGCACGTTGGGCTGATTTGCTCCCCCAAACAGAGGTGGTTGGTCATGGTTAATAGGGGGTTAGAGATTCATGGTAGTTGAATGAAAATTATTTTTGGAAAACCTCAACAGAAAAAAAAAAGGTACATAAAGATTAACTTGGGAATGTGTCCTTCCTCTGCAGAATGGGAATGGTTGCTTCCTTCTAAGATGCAGTGAAATTGCTTGCACAGGGGAAGTACTTCCAAGGAGAGAGATCCCCTTGCTTTCTTAGAAGAAACTCGAGGAGGAAATAGAGAATTAGGTCCTGGACTGAGACTTGGCTGTGGGCGGGGCTCTCCCTCTCCGTGATTCCAGGGGCCACCAAATTGGAGGGGAGCATTATGAAGCTCATTGTGGACCAAGGTATTGATTGGAATGTTTGATTTAATGGTTACAAAATCCCCTGTATGCCTAAAGTACCTACATTTTGGTTTTATTTAAGATCACAATTAATAATGTTATATATAGTTAGGTGTTATTTTTAAAGTATTGAGGAAAAGAGATCTTTACGATACTAGGATACATTTCCAAACTAGTAGTAGAGATGTTACTGTCTTGTCCTAGACATTGACATTCCTCATGGGTCAGTTTAGAATTACAAGCAAATAGGTGTAAGGTGGTATCTCTTTGTGGTTTTGATTTCTATTTCCCTGATGCCTAATGATGCTGAATATTTTTTTCATGTGTCTGTTCATGTCTACTGCCCCTTTTTCAACTGGGTTATTTGTTTTTTGAGTGTTGAGTTTGAGAAGATCTTTATAGATCTTGGATATAAACCTTTTATCCATAATGTCATTTGCAAATATCTTCTCCCATTCCATGGGCTGCCTGTTAGTTTTGTTGACTATTTCCTTTACTGTGCAGAAGGTTTTTATCTTGATGAAGTCGCAACAGTTCATTTTTGCTTTTGTTACCCTTGACTTTGGAGATGTGGATGAAGGGGAGCCGTCTTACACTGTTGGTGGGATTCCAAGTTGACACTTTGGAAATAGTATGGAGTTTCCTCAAGATGTTAAAAATAGAGCTACCCTACTACCCAGCAATTGCACTACTAGGTATTTACCCACAAAGATACAGATCTAGTGAAAATAAGGGATACATATGCTCTAATGTTCATAGCAGCAATGTCCACAATAGCCCAAACTGGAAGGAGCTGAGATGCCCTTCAACAGATGAATAGATAAAGAAGATGTGGTCCATATTTATAACGGAGTATTACTCAGCCATCAGAAAGGATGAATACCCACCATTTGCATCACCATGGATGGAAATGGAGGTGATTATGCTAAATGAAATAAGTTAAGCAGAGAAAGTCAATTTTTATATGGTTTCAGTTGTATGTGGAACATAAGCATGGATGACCATAGGGGAAGGGAGGGAAATCTGAAGGGGGGAAAAATCACAGAGAGAGATGAGCCATGAGAGACTATGGACCCAAGGAAATGAATTGAGGGTCTCAGAGGGGAGGAAGGTTGGGGAGGGGCAAACGGGGTGATGTGCATTAAGGAAGGCATGTGTTGTGATATACACTGGGTGTTATACACATATAATGAATCACTGAACACTACATCAAAAACTAATGATGTACTATACAGTGGCTAACAAAACATAATAAAAAAAAGAATTACAAGAAAAAGGGAAAATTAACAGTGCTATTAAATAGCAAAACTTGTAAAGAAAACCCCATCTTTAAATAAAGAGCTTTCCCTTATGTCAGGGGCCATCAGCTTTCATTGCCATCTGCTGAAGAGTCCTTGTAAAGAGTGAAAAATAATCATGAGAGGAGAGGAGTCTGTAGCACATGAATGCTTCTGTGAGGGGAGGGAGAGGGTGGGCATTCACTGAGCCCATGGTGAGCCGGGCGTGGTGCAGAGCCATGGCTGTGTCAGGTCCCACTACAGGGACTCCTGATGGTGGACACTTTGCACAGCCATTGTTTTCAGCCTGTCCAACTCTATCAGTTCACTTACTCCTCACAGCAGTGCTATGAGGTATCCCCCATTGTACACTTGAGGAGACTGGCATACAGCAACATGTGGCATTTTGCCACAAGGTCACCCAGTAAAGTGGCAGAGCCAGGACCTTTAGTTTCTAGATGTTTGTGTTCACTGCTTTCCAAGAGGACAGAATAGTATCGTGGACACCCATGGATTCACCAAAGTAACCTCAACAATGATGACTATTTCCCCCCGCCATGTGTTCACCTTCTGTTTGTATTTTGCTGATCCATGTTAATGTTACAAACTTGGTGACCCTTTATCCCTACTTCAATAACACATTCACCTTGAGGAGATTGACAATCGTTCTTTCATATCCATTGAAACCAATCCACATTCACTTTCCCCCTTGTCTCAGCTTGTCTTATGGATGTATCTTAAGCACCCACTCCCATTTCTTTTTTTTTTCTTTTTTATGTTATGTTATGTTAGTCACCATACAGTACTTCATTAGTTTTTGATGTAGTGTTCCATGATTTATTGTTTGCGAATAACACCCAGTGCTCTTTGCAGTACATGCCCTCCTTAGTACTCATCAACAGGCTAACCCATCCCATCCCCCTACCCTCTGAAACCTTCAGGTTATTTCCCAGAGTCCATAGTCTCCCATGGTTCATCTCCTCCTCTGATTCCCCCCCTTCATTTTTCCCTTCCTTCTAATGTCCTCCATGCTATTCTTTATGTTCCACAAATAAGTGAAACCATATGATAATTGTCTTTCTCTGCTTGACCTACTTCACTTAGCATAATCCCCTCCAGTTCCACCAATGTCATGTAAATGGTGGGTATTCATCCTTTCCAATGGTTAAGTAATACTCCATTATCAGTATGGACCATATCTTCTTTATCCATTCATCTGTTGAAAGGCATCTCAGCTCCTTCCACAGTTTGGCTATTTTGGACATTGCTGCTGTGAACATTGGAGTGCATGTGCCCCTTCTTTTACTACATCTGTATCTTTGGGGATAAATACCCAGTAGTGCAATTGCTGGGTCATAGGGTAGCTCGATTTGTAGTTTTTTTTTTTTTTTTTTTTTAAAGATTTTATTTATTTATTTGACAGAGAGAAATCACAAGTAGATGGAGAGGCAGGCAGAGAGAGAGAGAGAGGGAAGCAGGCTCCCTGCCGAGCAGAGAGCCCGATGCGGGACTCGATCCCAGGACCCTGAGATCATGACCTGAGCCGAAGGCAGCGGCTTAACCACTGAGCCACCCAGGCGCCCCTCGATTTGTAGTTTTTTGAAGAACTGCCACACTGTTTCCAAAGTGTCTGTACCAGCTTGCAATCCCACAAACAGTGTAGGAGGGTTCCCCTTTCTCCACATTCTCTCCAACATTTTTTGTTTCCTGCTTTGTTAATCTTTGCCATTCTAACTGGCATCTCAATGTGGTTTTGATTTGAATTTCACTGATGGCTAATGATGATGAACATATTTTCATGTATCTGTTAGCCATTTGTATGTCTTCTTCGGAGAAATGTCTGTTCATGTCTTCTGCCCACTGTTTGACTTACTTGTTTTTTGGGTGTTGAGTTTGAGAGGTGCCCACTTCCATTTCACACCTCTTAATTATTTTTCCCCCAGTGAATTTGAAATTTAAAGAGACAACAGGGGATGTCTATCCTTCATGGGGTTGTCCATGTTATAGTGGAGTCTGATAAAGTATGTGGGGCAGGGAAATTCAGCCCCATTCATGAATTAATATATCATCTGTGGCGACTCTCAAGCTACAACAGCAGATTTGAGTTATTCCAACAAAAACCATTGGCCTGTAAAGGCAAAAATACTTACTATCTGGCTCTTTCACTGATGTTTACAAAGTCTTGAGTTAAATTGTCCCTTCTCTTGACATGGTGTAGGGTCTGTTGGAGTTTTAGACTTGTTGGCATGAAACGATTTGTACATATTGGCACTTAGATTGTTTATTCATCTATAATGTTCATCCATTATTGACATCAATTCTACTTTATCTCTTTTTTAAAAGTTTATCTATTTATTTATTTATTTATTTTGTAGTGTTCAATGATTCATTACTTGCATATAACACTCAGTGCTCATCACAACACGTGCCCTTCTTAGTATCCATCACTGGCTACCCCATCCCCACTCCCCCTTCCCCTCTGAAACCCTCAGTTTGTTTCCCAGAGTCATACTTTTTATTTTATATCACAGAATAAATCTCAGAAGACTTTACAGAATTAGTAGCCAATTCAGTGTGAGTACCCAATAGGGATGGTGATTTTTTTTTTTTTTTTTTTTTTTTTTGGTAAGGCTATTGTTGATGGTGTAAGAGTTGTTTTGGTCAAATTATGGCAGATATCAAGTGGGGACCCATGAAGGGAACTGAGAGAGGATTCCCCATTTTTCAACTTTCTTCTCTATAATCATCTCTCCCTGAGGTTTCTCAGCATCGGAGGGCAAAAGGGCCAAGTAGACAGGGATCTCTGCTCCTTCTTCTGGGCTTTTGATGGCTTTCGGTCCACCCATGTCTGTTCTCACCCACCCAGGGCAGCAGGCGTTCAGGAGGATCTTGTCTCCTTTCCTCTGCTCGCTCAGTTTCCTGGCATGGATTCTGGAGAGGACCACGATGCCCATTTTGGACACTCCATATAGGACTTCTTGTATATCAGGCCAGCCCTCCTCCTTGTGCACCCCGTTCTTTACGTCTTCCACAAACTTGTTCATGAGCACCCCCAGCTCCTCTTCTGTGATGGTCTCACTCATAAACTTCTGCTGGAGTTCTGGACTGCAATTTTTAAGGGCTACGAAGCCCATTATGCTAGCCACATTCACCACCCTGCCTAAAATATAATACAAAGAGTCATGAAGAATGGCATGCCTGAGAGTGATAAATACCAAAATTGCTAGTATTTTATTCATTTGGGAGCCAATTACCAGTTTGCTATGAGTGTTAATGAAGACTGCCTCTGTAAATGAAGGACATGATACAGATTTGAACCTTGTTTTACCCATAATGTCTCAGAGGATGTCAGAAAATGACCTCCTGGGACTGGGCAGTGCCCATCTAGATGTTCCATAAAGAAAAGATCATGCCTTATATAGGAACATGCTAAGCAGAGTGTAAGGAGGCACTCCCTGAAGTTCTAACTAGAGAACCGCTTTTCCTTATAGGTCCTCCTTGGACCGCCTGAAGATCTTGTGGTCACTTGTTTAGTCCTCTATTAACAAGTGTCTATTAACCAAGAAATGGCTGATCAGTTTACTGATGGCATTTGAAGGTGAGCAGACTGCACTGGGTTAGGGAGGCTGTCACTCTGGGGTGGCCAGGTAAAAACAAATCACCTCGGTGGACTGAGTTGCCTGCTTTTTTCTCTAGGTTTGGGATTACATATCTTGGGGGCAGTGACAGAGTGCCTGGAAATATGGTCATGGAAAGGGGCAGTGGAAAGTGACATGTTAAGGAGATGGTATAAAAAGAAATGAAGTCCATGCTAGCATAGGTAAACCTTGAGAACATTATCTGAAATAAAGAGGGCAGTCACAAAAGACCATTCTATATGATTCTGTACATGAATGTATTAAAAAAGGAAATGCACAGACAGAAAATATATTTGTGGTTGCTTGGGGCAGAGGAATGGGTTGGGCTGATGACAGTGTGCTGCTAGTCTTGAAGCAGTGATGGTTCCACAACTCTGCCCATTACTAAAATCCCTAGTTGGATATCTGAGGTGGGTGAAGCGTGCAATACATGAACTGTATCTCAATAAAGCTGTTAAAAGTGTAAAGCAATGACATACTTCTTACTAACTCTTTTTTGAGAATATCATTAGCAATTGTAACAATGAACTTATAGTGACATGTATAAGTAAATGGTTTACTATTTTTATATATTTATTTAATTATTTACAGATTTATTTATTTATTTTAGGGAGAGTCTGAGCGAGAGAGCACTGAAATAATGAGTAGGGTTGGTCAATGGAAGATAGAGAGAGAAAATCCCAAGAAGAGTCTCTGCAGAGCATAGAGACTGACCTGAGAGTGATAAATACCAAAATGTGGACTCAATTCCACAACCGTGAGATCATGACCTGAGCTGATGATACTAAGAGTTGGTGACTAGTCCCACTGAGCCACCCAGGTGTTCCTATTTTTATGTTTAAATGAGTATTTTCAGCATTATAGAAAGGTTGAGATGGGACACCTGGGTGACTCATTCGGTTAAGTGTCTGCCTTTAGCTCAGGTCATGATCCCAGGGTCCTGAGATCAAGTCCCACATTGTGCTTCTTGCTCAGTGGGGAGCCTGATTCTTCTGCTTGTGGTCTCTCTGACAAATAAGTAAATAAAATAAAAAAGAGAAAGTTTATGAGATCATACCAACAGTAAGAGATTCAAGAAAATTAGAAAGCTCTCCTTTTTAATGTAAATATCCAGGAAGGACAGTCATTGTCACTTAACTCTAAGCTCCCTCTTACTAAGGATTGGCAGTGCCAGGAAAGTTCAGTGGAAGAGAGAATGACTGGCACTCTGACTCTTATGAAGTAGTGTTTAGAGAGAATGAAAATGAATGAAAAAAACTATCTTAATGTAACAGTCTTCTAAGATGAACACCTTTAAGAACGGGGTCCTTTACTCTAGTCCTTTGTTTCACCTACAAGATGTTAAGTGTGAGGTTCATGGAACCTATTTCTCAAATGTTTTAATGAGTACTGCTATAAACTATTGAACACTATGGAAGAAATTGAAGAAGACAGAAGGAAATGGAAAAACAGTTTATGTTCACGGATTGGAACAACATAGATTGTTAAAATGTCTATACTATTCAAGTACTCTACATATTCAATTGCTATCAAAATAACACCAGATTTTTCAGAGAGCTAGAACAAAGAATTCTAAATTTGAGTGGAACCAGAGAAGACTCCAGATAGCCAAAGGAATGTTGAAGAAGAAAAGCCAAGTGGGAGGCATCACAATTCTGGACTTCAAGCTATATTATAAAGCTGTAGTCATCAACAGTATGGAACTGGCACAAAAAGCGACACATAGATCATTGGAACAGAATAGAGAACCCAGAAATGGACCCTCAACTCTATGGTCAACTAATCTTCAACAAACCAGGAAAGAATATCCTATGGAAATGAAGGAGTCTCTTCAACAAATGGTGTTGAGAAAACTGGACAGCCAAATGTGGAAGAATGAAACTGGAACACTTTCTTACACTATACACAAAAATAAATTCAAAATGGATGGAGGACCTGGATGTAGACAAGAATCTATCCAAATCCTAGAGGAGAAAGTGTGCAGCAACCTCTTTAACCTCAGCCACAGCAAATTCTTACTAGACACATCTCCAGAGGCAAGGGAAACAAAGCACAAATGAACTATTGGGACCTCATCAAGATAAAAACTTTCTGCAGAGAGATGGAAAGAATCAACAAAATGGAAAGGTGACCAATGGAATGGGAGAAGAAATTTGCAAATGACATATCTGATAAAGGGTTAGTATCTAAAATCAATAAAGAACGTCTCAAACTCAACATGGCAAAAATAAATATGCCCATAAGAAATGTGCAGAGGATAAGAATAGATGCTTTTCCGAAGAAGACATCCAGATGGCTAACAGACACGTGAAAAGATGCTCAACATTACTCATCATCAGGGAAATACAACTCCAAATCACAATGAGATACTACTTCACACCTGTCAGAATGGCTGCAATTGCCCACTCAGGAAAGAACAGATGTTCGTGTGGATGGGGAGAGTGGGGAACACTTTTGCACTGTTGGTGGGAATGCAAACTGGTGCAGACACCCTGGAAAGCAGTCCAGAGGTTCCTCAAAAAGTTAAAAATGGAACTACCCTATGACCCAGCAATTGCACTACTAAATGTGCTCATCCAAAGGATACAAAAATGCTGATTCTTAGGGACACACGCACCCCAGTGTTTATAGCAGCACTATTAACAATAACCAGATTATGGAAATAGTACAAATGTCCATCAACTGACTAATGGATAAAGAAGATGTGGTATACATATATACATATATATAGAAAGCTATACATATATATAGAAAGCAATGTTACTCAGCCATCAAAAAGAACGAAATCTTGCCATTTGTAACAACGTGGTTGGAAGTAGCGTGTATTATGTTAAGCCAAATTGGTCAGTCAGAGAAAGACAAGTGTCATATGATTTCACTCATACAAAAAAAAAAACCAAACAAACAAAAAACAAAAAACAAACAGATGAACGTAGGGGAAGGAAAGGAAAAATAAAATAAGATAAAAACAGAGGAGGCTAAGCATAAGAGACTCTTAAGTATAAAGAACAAATTGAGGGTTGATGGGGGGGTGGTTGGGGGATGGACTAAATGGGTGATGGGCATTAAGGAAGGCACTTGTTGGGATGAGCACTGAGTGTTATATGTGAGTGATGAATCACTAAATTCTATTCCTCAAACCAATACTACAGTATATGTTAACTATAATTTAAATAAAAAAATTTTAGTGAGTTCTTCTCAGATATATATTACTTACCACTAGATTTATTTTCAAAAATATTGTCTGCCTGTCTCACAATAGGAAAAATACATATTCATGATTCAAAAGTGCAAAAATAAGACAAGATGGGACAGAGGGACCCACACTGGGTAACTGGTATACCAGAAAGGCAGCTGCCTTTACTCACAGGGGCTCAGGACTATTTTCTCATGTACCTGTAGTGGAGATAGTAGATGGAAAAACTCTCTTAACTTTCTGTAGACTGTTTGTAACGAAGTGATGCCTTGTTTTCTATTCCATATTGTCTATCTCAGGAAGTCTAGAATCAGCTGTGAAAATATTGGCCTGTGTTATAAGTGAAACCTGATGGGGAGTCAAAAGTTCTTGTAGGTGAATTCCTAGATGTGGATGCTAGAACCAGTCCGTCTTCCCCCAGCCTGTCCCACCCAATTACCACATTCCCCAAGGGGGCAAAGTGACCAGCCGGGCCTTCTCCGTAGAACTGGGTGAGACTATAGACCCTTCAGGACTGATAGCTCAGGACATGAAACAGTGGGGCAGAAAACGGAAATAACTTGTGGAGCTTCCGTAGCAAAGACTCTGATCCAAACAATTTTGTCTTCTAGTTACTCTCATGGCTTTCAAGAGTCATTTCAGGGACTCTGAACTAGAATGCACACACCTGTGCTCTAAGAACTGTGTGGGCCATCTTGTTGTCCTTGTGATAAGTGTGTGTGTGAGGGCATGTGGGTGTGTGAGATGTGTGTGTGTGTGTGTGTGTGTGTGTGTGAGAGAGAGAGAGAGAGAGAGAGACCTTTAGTACTGTAATTTCTCCACCCAATTCCTCTAGTGGTTTTTCAGAGTTCTAGATGTAGCAAAGCAGCTTTTCAAATGACGGTTGAGAACTTCTTCTTTAAGGTTTCTTTTGTAAGTGTAGCATTGACAAGTTTATATTTCTTCCTAGTACTTTAGCTAATATCTGATGAACAAGAATTTTCCGATTTGAAACATTTGCTTGACTCCTTAGACATGAGTATACCTTAATATCTTTTTGAAATAAACGTGTAGTATAATTTAAAGAGAAAAGGGAAGACAGCAGTTAATTACTTTCAAATTCAGGAGTATGAATTTGGAGGATGGGCTGGGAAAGCCATGGAATGTGGGATGGAATGTACATGGCCTAGACACTGATTGCCTGGTGGTGGCAATCAAGAAGGTGGTGGGCACCTCTTATTATTAGTGTTATTTTTTTTGGCTCAATTATTTCAGCAAAACTCTTTTTTGAAGGAAGAATTTAAAAAGAAGAAAAATCAACATCTGCTATCCCGCATAGTCCTTAGGCTCACAGTTCTCTTTCATTTTGTCCTTCCATGCCAAAAAACAAAAAAACAAAACAAAAACAAAAAACAGAGCAAACACAGGGCTCCGGAATGTGTTCTGCACCCACCGAGAACTGGTGAAGTCATTCAAGATTGTCCTTCATGTCTTAGGTTGGGAAGTATGAGAGAGAAGGGACAGTATTTTTTTGCTTTCGGTTATCCTAGCTAGGATTTCTCCCAGATAGTGTCCCAAAGAGGGTTAATTCCTGGTAACATGGCTGCAGTGGTTGGCATCTTCCCAGCTAATGGAAGAACTCCCCTATTTCAAAAAGCAAGAAAACCCTACGTTCACACTGAGAATGTAGCTTGCATTTCCATGTCCATGAAGTCCAGTTTCCCTGAGGCAAGAAGAGTTGTTTGATTAGAGCCTGCCTTAGCGAATGCAGAAGAGCACTCCCTCCTCATTCTCGTCCAAGGCTAACACACAGCAAGCACCAA
>NC_081558.1:210542767-210551224 GCF_022355385.1 Mustela nigripes | reverse complement strand
GTAGCTTGGTAAGTTGGCATCATTCCAGGAGGCTAAGGGAAGTGTGCATAGTGGGATTTCTGTGTATATTTTTTTCCCAATTTGTTATTTATTAAATTTAAGTTAAACATTAACTGTGCGGGCACATGGGTGATTCAGACGGTTAAGCATCTGCCTTTGGTTCAGGTCATGATTTCCAGGTCCTGGGCTGGAGCCCCATGTCAGACTCTCAGCTCAGCAGGGAGTCTTGCTTCTCTCTTTCCCTCTGCCTCTTCCCCTGCTTGTAGTCTCCCTCTTTCTATCTCAAATGAATAAATAAAAAAATCTTAAAACAAACTAACTAACTAAAAACCCAACAGAACAACCAAAGAAAAACATTAACTGAATGGCTGTGATCCAAACCAAATGAAACATACAAAAATCTCTTGTCAGGTCCCTGAGATTGATTCATGGCTAAACCAAGGTGCTTTGGTTGGAAAGGCTTGCAACCCGCGGAGGTTTCTGCTCTCCCTCTGCCTCCAGTATGACCTCCTTCTGTAGGGAGACCCTTCTAGATCTTATTGGAGCTGTGGCCCCCACAGTATTGGTTCAGGCACCAACCCCAACCCATCCTTGGTGGTCCCCTAAGGGAGGTTGGTGCCCTAAGTGTTCCTGTGTCCTTACGCTTGAATATGATGCCCGCGTTGTTGACCAGCACGTCCAGGCCCCCGTACTCCCTGCGCAGGAAGTCGCGCAGGGCGCGGATGCTCTGCAGGTCGTCGATGTCCAGCAGGTGGAAGCGGGGACTCAGGCCCTCGGCCTGGAGCTGCTGCACGGCCGCGCGGCCCCGCGCCTCGTCCCGCGCCGTGAGCACCACGTCCCCTGAGAACTGTTGGCACAGGTCACGCACGATGACGAAGCCGATGCCCTTGTTGGACCCGGTCACCAGTGCCACTCGCTGGGATGATGACATGGCTGTGAGGAGAGCAAGCAGTACCCTCTGTGGTGAGGTAATGTGCTGTGGGGTACGCGGAGGGCTGGTGGTGCTGAGGTCTAGGGCAGTCAGAGATGCCAGTAAACATGTGTTCTAGTCTCCAGCATTGTGGCTTTTAATGCCCAAGGCTCCGCCTCAGTCCCTCCATAGAAGGAGGGGCCAAATGTCCTAGAAGATTTCCTAATAACACTATCCCAGGTCTGTCCCTCCAGTAGCTGCACCCTGAGCCCAAACTAGACTCCACCCTATTAGGATCCCTCCTCTGAGGCAAATGGTGGTTCAGGTTACAATGAAATGCTCACCAAAATAAAGGTGGTTGGTGATGGGTTATCAGGGGCTAGAGATTCATGGTAGTTGACCCAAAATCATTTTGGGAATACCTCAAAAGGAATAAAAGGAGTAGATAGTCTTGGGAATGTGTCCTTCCTCTGCAGAATGGAAATAGTTGGGTTCTTCCAAGGGGTGGTGAAATTTCTGGCATAGGGAAAGTGCTTCTGAGGCTACAGGTCCCCTTCTGTTCCTAGGAGAAATTCAAGAAGGAGAAATAGAGAATTTGGTCCTGTGGCGAGACTTGGCTATGGGCAAGGCTCTCCCTCTGCATGATTCCAAAGGTCTCTGAGTGTAAGGGGATATTTATGAAGCCACTATGGGCTAAGGTATTGATCAGAATGTTTTGATTTAATGGTCACATATCTCATTTGCCTCAACTGCCCACTTTTTGAGTTCAGTTAAGGTCACAGTTAAAAAGTATTTTATATAATTAGGTGTTGCTTTAAAATATCAAGGAGGGGCACCTGGGCGGCTCAGTCATTAAGCATCTGCCTCCAGCTCAGGTCATGAGCCAAGGGTCCTGGGATGGAGCCCGGTATCAGGCTCCCTGGCTCCCTGTTCAGCGGGAAGCCTGCTTCTCCCTCTCCTACTCCCCTGCTTGTGTTCCTTCTCTCACTGTCTCTCTCTGTCTGTCAAATAAAAAAAATAGTATATCAAGGGGAAAAGACCTATGACACCTCAGAGTACTTTTGCAAATGTATGGTAAAGATACACAATGTTTTCCTAGACATTAATATTCCTCATGTATCAATTCTGAAATGCAAAGAAAAAATTAAATGCATAATAAACAGGGAGGAGGTTTTCATCCCTTTTGAAGTGAAAAATTTCTTTTTATTAACATAAAATGTATTATGTGCCCCAGGGGTATAGGTCTGTGAATCATCAGTCTCACACATTTCACAGCACTCACCAGAGCACATGCCCTTCCCAATGTCTGTGACCCAGCCACACCATCCCTACCCCCCAACTCCCAGCAAACCTCAGTTTGTTTCATGAGATCAGGAGTCTCTTACGGTTTTTCAACGCCCCCCACCCCAATTCCATCTTTTTTTAAAATTTAATTTAATTTTTTTAAAATTTAATTTTTTCAGTGTTCCAAGATTCATTGTTTATGCACCACACCCAGTGCTCCACACAATACGTGCCCTCCATAATACCACCACCAGGCTCACCCAACCCCCTTACCCCCTCACCTCCCAGAATGCACCTGATCTTGACTGACCTTGGATGCTAAGCATAGTTGGGCCTGGTTAGTATTAGATGGGAGACCACTCGATCCCATCTTATTTCCTTTATTCCCACCCTAACCCCCATGATCCCCTGTACTGCCTCTCAAATTCCTCATATCAGAGAGATCAAATGATAATTGTCTTTCTTTCTCCGATTGGCTTATTTCATTTAGCATGATACCCTCTAGCTCCATCCACGTTGTTGCAAATGGCAATATTTTGTTTCTATTGATGACTTCATAGTATTCCTTTGTGTATATATACCACATCTTCTTTATTCATTCATCTATTGATGGACATCTAGGTTCTTTCCATAGTTTGGCTATTGTGGACATTGCTGCTATAAACACTTGGGTGCATGTGCCCCTTCAGATCACTACATTTGTATCATTAGGGTAAATACCCTGTAGGGCAATTGCGGGGTTGTAGGGTAACTCTATTTTAAACTTTTTGAGGAACCTCAATACTGTTTTCCAGAGTGGTTGCACCAGCTTGCATTCCCACCAACAGTGTAGGAGGGTTCCCCTTTCTCCACATCCTCGCCATTGTCTGTCATTTCCTGACTTCTTAATTTTAGCCATTCTGACTGGTGTGAGGTGATATCTCATTGTGGTTTTGATTTGTATTTCCCTGATGCTGAGTGATATTGGAGCACTTTTTCATGTCTGTTGGCCATCTGGATGTCTTTTTAGCAGAACTATTTGTTCATGTCTTCTGCCCATTTTCTGATTGGATTGTTTGTTCTTTGGGTGTTGAGTTTGCTAAGCTCTTTATAGATTTTGGATACTAGCCCTTTATTTGAAATGTTGTTTGCAAATATCTCCTCCCATTCTGTCAGTTGTCTTTGGTTTTGTTAACTGTTTCCTTTGCTGTGCAAAAGATTTTGATCTTGATGAAATCCCAATAGTTCATTTTTGCCCTTGCTTCCCTTGCCTTTGGCGATGTTCCTAGAGGAATTTGCTGTGGCTGAGGTCGAAGAGGTTGCTGCCTGTGTTCTCCTCAAGGATTTTGATGGATTCCTTTCTCACATTGAGGTTCTTCATCCATTTGAGCCCATTTTTGTGTGTGGTGTAAGGAAATGGTCCAGCTTCATTCTTCTGCATTCTTCCTGACCTTTGTGTGTGGTGTAAGGAAATGGTCCAGCTTCATTCTTCATCCATTTGAGCCCATTTTGTGTGTGGTGTAAGGAAATGGTCCGGCTTCATTCTTCTGCATTCTTCCAATTTTCTCAACACCATTTGTTGAAGAGGCTGTCTTTTTTCTGTTGGACATTCTTTCCTGCTTTTTTGAAGATTAATAAACCATAGAGTTGAGGGTCCATTTCTGGGCTCTCTATTCTGTTCCATTGATCTTTGTGTCAGTTTTTGTGCCAGTACCATACTCTCTTGATGATTACAGCTTTGTAATAGAGCTTGAAGTCTGGAATTCTGATGTTGCCAACTTTGGTTTTCTTTTTCAACATTCCTCTGGCTATTTGGGGTCTTTTCTGGTTCCATATAAATTTATAAATTTGTTCCATTTCTTTGAAAAAAATTGATGGTATTTCGATAGGGATTGCATTAAATGTGTGTACTGCTTTAGATAGCATAGACATTTTCACAATATTTTTACTTCCAATCTATGAGCATGGAACATTTTTCCATTTCTTTATATCTTCCTCAATATCTTTTATGAGTATCCCGTAGTTTTCAGAGTATAGATTTTCCTCTTTGGTTAGGTTTATTCCTAGGTGTCTTATGGGTGCAATTGTAAATGGGATCGACTCCCTAATTTCTCTGTCTTCTGTTTTGTTGTTGGTGTATAGAAATACAACTGATTTCTGTGCATTGATTTTATATCCTGACACTTTACTGAATTCCTGTATGAGTTCTAGCAGTTTTGAAGTGGAGTTTTTTGGGTTTTCCACAAAAAGTATCATATCATTGGCAAAGAGTGAGAGTCTGACTTCTTCTTTGCCAATTCAGATGACTTTTATTTCTTTTTGTTGTTGTCTGATTGCTGAGGCTAGGACTTCTAGTTCTATGTTGAATAGCAGTGGTGATAGTGGACATCCTTGCCATATTCCTGACCTTAGGGGAAAGCTCCCAATTTTTCCCCACTAAGAGTGATACTCACTGTGGGTTTTTCATAGATGGCTTGATGACACTGAGGTAAGTACCCTCTATGCCTACACTGTGAAGAGTTTTGATCAAGAAGGGATGCTGTACTTTGTCAAATACTTTTAAGCATCTATTGAGAGTATCATATGTTCTTGTTCTTTCTTTTATTAATGTATTGTATCACTTAGATTGATTTGTGGATGTTGAACCAAACTTGCAGCCCAGGAAGAAATTCCACTTGGTCATGATGAATAATCCTTTTAAGGTACTGTTGGATCCTATTGACTAGTATTTTGGTGAGAATTTTTGCATCCATATTCATGAAGGATATTGGTCTGTAATTCTCCTTTTTAATGGGGTCTTTGTTTTGGGATCAAAATGCTGGCCTCATCAAATGAGTTTGCAAGTTTTCCTTCCATTTCTATTTTTTGAAACAGTTTCAGGAGAATAGGTATTGATTCTTATTTAAATGTTCAGTAGAATTCCCTGGGAAGCTGTCTGGATCTGGGCTCTTGGTTTTTGGGAGAGTTTTGATGACTGCTTCAACCTCCCCACTGTTTATGGGTCTATTCAGGTTTTCTATTTCTTCCTGGTTCATTTTGGTAGCTTCTATGTCTCTAGGAATGCATCCATTTCTTCCAGATTGTCACATTTGCTGGGGTATAGTTCCTCATAATATGTTCCTATAATTATTTATATTTCTTTGGTGTTGATTGTGATCTCTCCTCTTTCATATACAATTTTAATTAATTTGGGTCCTTTCTCTTTTCTTTTTGATAAGTCTGGCCAGGGGTTTATCAATCTTATTAATTCTTTCAAAGAACCAGCTCCTAGTTTTATTGGTTTGTTTTACTGTTCTTTTGGTTTCTATTTCATTGATTTCTGCTCTGATCTTTATAATTTCTCTTCTCCTGCTGGGTTTAGGTTTTCTTTGCTGTTCTTTCAGCAACTACTTTAGGTGTAGGGTTAGGTTGTATATGTGAAATCTTTCTTATTTCTTATTCTCTGAGAATAAGAGTAAATCTTGTATAGTGATATACTTCCCTTATAAGAATGCCTTTGCTGCATCCCAGATATTTCGAACAGTTATGTGTTCATTTTCATTTGTTTCTGTGAATTTTTAAAATTCTTCTTTAATTTCCTGGTTGATCCCTTCATTCTTTAGTAGGATGCTCTTTAGCCTCCAGGCATTTGAGTTCTTTCCAACTTTCCTCTTATGGTTCACTTTTAGTTTCAGAGCATTGTGGTCTGAAAATATACAGAATGATCCCAATCTTTTGGTACTGGTTGAGACCTGATTTGTGACCCAGGATGTGATCTATTCTGGAGAATGTTCCATGTGCACTAGAGAAGAATGAGTAGTCTGTTACTTTGGGATAAAATGTTCTGAATATATCTGTGATGTCCATCTGGCCCAGTGTGTCATTTAAAGCCGTTATTTCCATGTTGATCTTTTGCTTAGATAATCTATCCATTTCAGTAAGAGGGGGTGTTAAAGTCCCCTGCTATTATTTTATTATTGTTGATGTGTTTCTTTGATTTTGTTATTAATTGGTTTATATAATCGGCTGCTCCCATGTTAGGGGCATAGATATCTAAAAGTTTTAGATCTTCTTGTTGGAGAGACCCTTTAAGTAAGATATAGTGTCCTTTTTCATCTCTTATTATAGTCTTTGGCTTGAAATCTAATTTGTCTGATAAAGGGATTGCCACCCCAGCTTTCTTTTGATGTCCATTAGCATGATACATTATTTTCCATCTCCTCACTTTCAATCTGGAGGTGCCTTTGGGTCTAAAATGAGTTTCTTGTAGACAGCATATTGATAGGTAGACTTCCTGATGTCCTGTGTCTTTTGATTGGGGCATTTAGCCCATTTACATTCAGGGTAACTATTGAAAGATATGAATTTAGTGCCACTGTATTCCCTGTAAGGTGACTGTTACTGTATATTGTCTCTGTTCTTTCTGATCTATGTTACTTTTAGGCTCTCTCTTTGCTTTAAGGACCCCTTTCAATATTTCCTGTAGGGGTGGCTTCATGGTTGGAAGTTCTTTTAATTATTGTTTGTCCTGGAAGCTTTTTATTTCTCCTTCTATTTTTAATGACAGCCTAGCTGGATATAGTATTCTTGGCTGCATATTTTTCTCATTTAGTGCTCTGAATATATCATGCCACTCTTTTCTGGCCAGCTAGATCTCTGTGGATAGGTCTGCTGCCAGTCTAGTATTTCTACCATTGTGTTACAGACCTCTTGTCCTGAGCTACTTTCAGGATTTTCTCTTTGTCTCTGAGTCTTGTAAGTTTTACTATTAGAGATGATGGGGTATGGACCTATTTTTATTGGTTTTGGGGGGTTATATGTGCCTTCTGGATTTTTTTTTTAAGATTTTATTTATTTATCAGAGAGAGAGGGAGAGAGAGCGAGCACAGGCAGACAGAATGGCAGGCAGAAGCAGAGGGAGAAGCAGGCTCCCTGCCGACCAAGGAGCCCGATGTGGGACTCGATCTTAGGACGCTAGGATCATGACCTGAGCTGAAGGCAGCTGCTTAACCAACTGAGCCACCCAGGCATCCCTGCCTTCTGGATTTTGATGCATGTTTCCTTCCTCAAATTAGGGAAGTTCTCCATTATAATTTGCTCCAGTATACCTTCTGCCCCTCTCTTTCTTTCTTCTTCTGGATCCCAATTATTCTAAGATTGTTTCATCTTATGGTATCACTTTTCTCTCAAATTCTCCCCTCGTGGTCCAGTAGTTGTTTATCTCTCTTTTCTTAGCTTCTTTATTCTCCATAATTTGGTCTTCTATTTTACTAATTCTCTCTTCTGCCTCATGTATCCTAGTGTAAGAGCCTCCATATTTGATGGCATCTCATTAATAGCTTTTTAAATTTTAGCTTGGTTAGATTTTAGTTCTTTTATTTCTCCTGAAAGGGATTCTCTATTATGTTCTATGCTTTCTTCAAGCCCAGCTAGTATCTTTGTAATTGTCATTCTGAATTCTAGTCCTGCCATCTTACTAATGTCTGTATTGATTAGGTCCCTAGCAGTTGGTACTTCCTCTTGTTCTTTTTATTTTTTTTGAGGTGAGTTTATCTGTTTAGTCATTTCATCCAGATAAGAATATATGATTGAGGGAACAAAATTCTAAAAGGGTTACAATGACCCCAGAAAAATATGCACTAACCAAATCAGAAGAGACCTGAAACTGGTGGAGATGAGAAAGGAGAGAGAAAATATATGATCAGGCTGGTGAACATAACAGAGCCACACACTTGATTTTGGGTATATTTTGGACTGTTGGAAGAAGCTTCCTCCCAAAATTTTGAAGAAAGAAATAAGGGTAAATCCGATGAAGGAATGTTATATGATTGTAAAGATGAAATTAAAAGCGATTTTAAAAAAGGAATTGATAAGAAGTTGGTTAAGAAAAGAAAGAAAAAATTAAAAGAAAAAAGTAGAGAATGTGGTCAGGTGGAAGAGTAGAGTAAAGCCATAGACTAGATTTAGGGTATATTTTGGTTTGTTAGAAGAAACTTATCCCACAATTTTAAAGAAGGAAAAGCTTATATGTATACAAAACATAAGGGTAATTACAATGAAGGGATAGAATATGAGTATAAAAATGAAAAGTAAAAAATATTTTTGAAAAGGTATTGATAAGAGGTTGGTTAAAATAGGAAAGAGGAAAATTAAAAAAGATAGAAAAAGAAAAAAATAAAGAAAATTAAAAAAAATTAACTTTGAAAGACTAAAATATCATGGGAAGAAAACCATGATTTCTATGTGCTGTATTGATTTCACCTTGGTTAGATTTTAGTTCTTTTATTTCTCCAGAAAGGGCTTTA
>NC_081558.1:210295828-210539767 GCF_022355385.1 Mustela nigripes | reverse complement strand
GTAGCTTGGTAAGTTGGCATCATTCCAGGAGGCTAAGGGAAGTGTGCCCAGTGGGATTTCTGTGTATGTCTCTTTGTAATTTGTGTTTATTACAAAATAGGTTGAACATGCACTGAATGGCTGTGGTCCAAACCGAATGAAGCTTGCAAAAATCTCTGTCAGGTCCCTGAGATTAATCCATGGCAATGCCATGGTTCTTTGGCTGTAAAGACTTGCAATCCCCAGAGGCTTCTTCTCTCCCTGTGCCTCCAGTCTCGATTTTTCCCCCAGGGAGGTCCTTCTGGATCCTACTGGAGCTTTAAGCCCTCCAGTAGCATTCAGAGATCATATCCAGTCCCGTAAGAGAGGTTTTCAGCCCTAAGTGCTCCTGTGTTCTTACCCTTGAATGTGATGCCTGCATTGTTGACCAGCACATCTAGGCCCCTGTACTTCTTGAATTTTAGTCCAACTCTAACCATTGCATCATGATGTGATGCAGGGCATTGATACTCTGCAGGTCATTGATGTCCAGAAGGTGGAAGCGGGGATTCAGGCCCTTCGTCTGGAGCTGTTCACTGCTGCCTGGCCCTGTCCCTCATCCCATGCCATGAGCACCACAGAACTGCTGGCACAAGTCCTGCACAATGGTAAAACCAATGCCCTTGTTGGCCCCTGTCACTAGTGCCACTCACAGGGACAATGATGTGGCTGCATGGAGAGCAAGCAGTGCCCTGTGTGGTGAGCCAATTTGCTGTGGGTCTATCACTGTCAGAGATGCCAGTAGAAGTGTATTCTAGGTTGTAGCACTGCAGGTCCAAGGCCCCGCCTCTGTCCCCCCATTGAAGAAGGGGCCAAATATTTTAGAAGTTTTCCTAATAACACTATACTAGGTTTGTCCCTTCAGCAGCTGCACTCTCAGCCCAACCCAGAGTCCACCCTCTTAGGTTCCCTCCTTTGAGGTAAACAGAATTAGAGAAATAAATTCCCACCAAAGAAAAGTGGTTGGTGATGGTCATAAGGGACTGGAGATTCACAGTGGCTGACCAAAAATAATTTTGGGAAAACCTGAAAAGGAATAAAAGGAGTAGATAGATTTTCTTGGGAATGAGTCCATCCTCTGCAGAATTGGAATGGTTGGGTTCTTCCAAAATGCAGTGAAATATCTGGCATAGGGAAAGTGCTTCTGAAGCTACAGTTCTCCTTCCTGTCTTAGGAGAGACTCAAGAGGGAGAAATAGAGAATTTGATACTGTTCTGAGACTTGGTTGTGGGCAGGGGATGTTTATGAAGCCACCATGGACCAAAGTATGATTGGAATGATGAATTTAATGGTTACATAATCCCTTCTGGCTTAAGTGCCTACTTTTTGGTTGAGCTTAAGTCACAGTTAAAATTATTTTATATAATTAGGTGTTTTAAAATATCAAGGAAAAAAAGACCTATGTGACCTTAGAGTATTTTTGCAAATTTGCAGTGGAGATCCTATGTCTTCTTGTAGACGTTCATATTCTTCCTTTGTCAGGTTAGAAATGCAAATAAGGGGATGCAAAGAAGGCAGAGGAGTAGGAACTCCATTTCATGCGGTACCCTGAATTGAACAGGATACGTGCCAGACCATTCTGAACACCTATGAAATCAGCCCGTGATGTAAGAAGGTATATCTGGATCTCTACAAACAGAATATCTCAGGCAGTTGGTCTAGAGGTATGATGCAGGGAGCAGTGATTCTGCTGGCAGATATGGGAAGATAAACAGAAGGGGGTGGGAGCTCCTGGGATTCTGTGCTGCTGGAGCTCAAAGGTCTCCCATGCTGGGGACAGACTTGCAGACTGGTAGCGGCAGGGAAAGTACTTTAGGACACACCCCCCCATCCCCCAAACTGAAACCTGGAGTTTCCAGGAAACTGTGAACTGAGGATAGCTGGTGGTTTTAGAAGCACAAAGGGGGGTGATGTGCCTGGACCTGGAAGCAAGGACTGGAATTGCTGCTGTGGGGGTGCACAACCCAGGTCCCTGTGGTTTTTGGCAGTGAAGACAGAAATGGAGACAGTGTGGCCTGGAGAGCTCTCTGTAGAACATACTTTTTTTTTAAAATTTTATTTATTTATTTGACAGAGATCACAAGTAGGCAGAGAGGCAGGCAGAGAGAGAGAAGGGGGAAGCAGGCTCCCCACTGAGTAGATAGCCTGATGTGGGGCTCGAGACCAGGGCCCTCAGATCATTACTCGAGCCAAAAGCAGAGGCTTAATCCACTGAGCCACCCACATGCCCCTAGAACAGACTTTTGAGACAGAGATTTGGATATGGTCATTTCTGCTCTCTCAGAAGAGATGTGGAAAGCCTCCAGCGAAAGTCACCAGAGAACAAAAGTCCCCAAAACCTGATTTTCACTGATCCTATCCCTCCCACAGGGCACAGGGCAACTATGCCCAAACAGTGTTGCCTGAATAAGAGCATGGCATGCCCCTCCCCCAAAGGACAGGCTGGAAGAACAAGAAGCCTGCAACCCTAAGTACCCTGTAAAACAGGTGCATCTTGCTTGGGTTGTGGTCAATAATTTGGACTCTGTACATTCCCTCAACAACCCCTCAACAAACTGGCTAAGAGGAGGAACTCCCAACATAGGAAACACTCAGAGACTGTGATCTCTGCCATAAGACTATTGGATATGGACATAAGCAAGATGTTGGAAATAGACTTCAGTGTAACAGTTATGCAGACAATAGCTAGGATGGAGAAAACCATTAATGACAACATAGATTCTCTAAGGGTAGAAATGAGAGTTGGTTTGGCAGAACTTAAAAAGGCTATCAGTGAGATCCAATCTAATCTAGATACTTTGACAGCAAGGGTAAACGAGACAGAAGAATGAATTAGTGATCTAGAAGACAAACTGACATTAAAGAAGGAACAGGAGAAGGCCTGGAACAAACAGCTTAAAATCTATGAAAGCAGAATTAGAGAAATAAATGATGCCATGAAATATTCCAAAATCAGAATTATTGGGATCCCTAGGAGGGTGGAGAGAGAGAGAGGACTAGAAGAAATATTGGAGCAAATCGTAGCTGAGAACTTCCCTAATCTGGGGAATGAAACAAGCATTCGTGTCCTAGAGGCAGAGAGAACACTTCCCAAGATCAAGGATAATAAATGAATGCCCAGGCATGTAGCAGTAAAACACTAATCTTAGAACCAAGGATATCATCTTAAGGACAGGTCAGGGGAAGAGATTACATGCAAAAGGAGGAACATCAGAATAATGTGAAAAAGGAGGAACATCAGAATAATGTGAAAACTGTCCACAGAGACCTGGCAAGCCGGAAAGGGCTGGCAAGACACATTTAGCCTACTAAATAAGAAGAACATGCAGACAAGAATTCTTTATCTGGCAAAGATGTTATTCAGAATGGATGGAGAGATAAAGGGCTTCCAGGACCAGCAGATACTGAAAGAGTATGTGCCCACTAGGCTGGTCCTGTAAGAAATATTAATGGGGGGCAGTTCTTTAAAAGGAGAAAGGCCCCAAGAGTGATATAGAACAGAAAAATACAGAGATAATCTATAGAAACAAGGACTTCACAGGCAACATGATGACAATAAAATTGTACCTTTCAATAATCACTCTCAATGTGAACAGCCTAAATGTTCCCATAAAAGAGCACAGGTTTGCAGACTGGATAAAAAGACAGGACCCATCCATATGCTGTTTACAAGAGATTCATTTTGAACCTAAACATACATCCAGACTGAAACTTAAGGTATGGACAACCATCTTTCATGCCAATGGACTGCAAAAGAAAGCTGGGGTAGCAATTCTCATATAAGACAAATTAGATTTTAAGCTAAAGACTGTAGTCGGAGATACAGAAGGACACTATATCATTCTTAAAGGATCTATCCAATAAGAATATCTAACAATTGTAAATATCTATGCCTCCAACATGACAGTAGCCAACTACATAAGCCAACTGTAAACCAAAATAGAGGCATATTGATAATAATACATTAATAGCAGGAGATGTTAACACTCCACTCTCAGCAATAGACAGATCACCCAAGCAGAAAATCAACAAAGAAACAAGAGCATTGAATGACACACTGGATCCGATGGACCCTATAGATATATACAGAACATTCCACCCTAAAACAACAGAGTACTAATTCTTTTTGAGCACACATAGAACTTTCTCCAGAATAGACCACATACATACTGGTTACAAATCAGGGTTCAACTGATACCAAAAGATTGAGATTATTCCCTGCATATTCCCAGACCACAGTGCTTTGAAACTGGCAATTTCAACCACAAGAAAAAGTTTGGAAGAACTGTTTGTTTAGAAGAACACTTGGAAGCTAAATATCATCCTGCTCAAGAATGGTTGGGTCAACTGGGAAATCAAAGAAGAAATTAAACAATTTATGGAAACGAATGAGAATGGTAACAGTCAGTCCAAAACCTATGGGATATGGCAAAGGCAGTCCTAAGGGGGAAATACATAGCCATCCAAGCCTCACTCAAAAAAAAAAAAAAATCCTGGATACACAAACTAAGATAAACTCAAAATGGATAAAAGACCTCAACGTGAAACAGGAATCCATCAGAATCCTAGGGGAGAACAAGGCAGTAACCTCTTTGATATCAGCCACAGCAACTTCTTTCAAGATATGTCTCCAAAGGTAAAGGAAACAAAAGTAAAGATGAACTTTTGGGACTTCATCAAGATCAAAAGCTTCTGCACAGCAAAGGAAACAGTCTAGAAAACAAAGAGGCAACCCATGGAATGGGAGAAGATAGTTGCAAATGACAGTACAAACAAAAGGTTGATATCCAGGATCTATAAAGAACTCCTCAAACTCAACACACACAAAACAGACAGGCAATCATATCAAAAGATGGGCAGAAGATATGAACAGACACTTCTCCAATGAAGACATACAAATGGCTATCAGACACATGAAAAAATGTTCATCATCACTAGCCCTCAGGGAGATTCAAATTAAAACCGCATTGAGATACTACCTTATACCAGTTAGAATGGCCAAAATTAGCAAGACAGGAAACAACATGTGTTGGAGGGGATGTGGAGAAAGGGGAACCCTCATACACTGTGGTGCAGCCACTTTGGAGAACAGTGTGGAGATTCCTCAAGAAATTAAAAATAGAACTTCCCTATGACCCTGCCATTGCACTCCTGAGTATTTACCCCAAAGATACAGATGTAGTGAATAGAAGGGCCATCTGTACCCCAATGTTTATAGCAGCAATGACCATGGTTGCCAAACTGTGGAAAGAACCAAGATGCCATTCAACGGATGAATGGATAAGGAAGATGTGGTCCATATACACGATGGAGTATTATGTCTCCATCAAAAAGGACTAATACCCTACTTTTATAGCAACATGGACGGGACTGGAAGAGATTATGCTGAGTGAAATAAGTCAAGCAGAGAGAGTCAATTATCATATGGTTTCACTTATTTGTGGAGCATAACAAAAAGCATGGAGGACATGGGAGTTAGAGAGAAGGGGGCTGGGGTAAATTGGAAGGGGAGGTGAATCATGAGAGACTATGGACTCTGAAAAACAATCTGAGGGGTTTGAAGTGGCGGGGGGGTGGAAGGTCGGGGTACCAGGTGGTGGGTATTATAGAGGGCATGGATTGCATGGAGCACTGGGTGTGGTGAAAAAATAATGATACTGTTATGCTGAAAATAAATAAATGAAAAAAAAAAAAAAGAAAGGATGAATACCCAACTTTTGTAGCAACATGGACAGGATTGGAAGAGATTATGCTGAGTGAAATAAGTCAAGCAGAGAGAGTCAATTATCATATGGTTTCACTTATTTGTGGAGCATAACAAATAACATGGAGGACAAGGGGAGTTAGAGAGGAGAAGGGAGTTGGGGGAAATTGGAAGGGGAGGTGAACCATGAGACTATGGACTCTGAAAAACAAACTGAGGGTTTTGAAGGGGCGGGGGGTGGGAGGTTGGGGGAACCAGGTGGTGGGTATTAGAGAGGGCAGGGATTGCATGGAGCACTGGGTGTGGTGCAAAAACAATGAATACTGTATGCTGAAAAGAAATAAAAAATTTAAAAAAAATTATAAATAAAAAAATAATAAAAAAATTTTAAAAAGAAAGAAAAGAAAAATCCTGGATACACAAACTATGTTTACACCTTAAATAACTGGAGAATCATCAACAAATTAGTCTAAGGCATGCAGGAGAAGGGGAATAATTAAAATTAGAGCAGAGATCAATGAATTAGAAAGCAGAAATACAGTAGGATACATCAACAAAACTAGAAACTGGTTATTTGAAAGAATTAGTAAGATTGATAAACCACTGGCAGACCTATCCAAAAGAAAAGAGAAAGGTCCTAAATTAATAAAATTATGAATGAAAGGGGAGAGACCATGACCAACACCAAGGAAATAGAAATAATCATCAGAAATTATTATAAACAGCTATATGCCAATAAGTTAAGCAACCTAGAAGAAATGGATGCCTTCCTGGAAACCTATAAACTTCCAAGACTGAAACAAGAAGAATTTGGTAACCTGAGTCGACAAGAAGAATTTGGTAACCAGTAATCAGATTGAAGCAGTGATCAAAAACCTTCCAAAAAACAAGAGTCCAGGACCTGATGGATTCCTGGGGAATTCTACCAATTCAGAAAAGAAATAATACCTATTCTCCTGAAGCTGTTTCAAAAAATAGAAGCAGAAGGAAACTTCCAGACTCTTTCTCAGGCTACCATCACCTTGGTCCCCAAACCAGGCAAAGACCCCATCAAAAAGGAGAATTTGAGACCAATATCCCTGATAAATATGGATGCCAAGATTCTCAACAAGATAGTAGCTAATAGGATCCAACAGTACATTAAAAGGATGATCCATCATGACCAGGTGGGATTTACCCGAGTTGCAAGGGTGGTTCAACACTTGTTCTATCACAACCAATGTGGTAGAACACATTAACAAGAGAAGAGAGAAGAACCACATCGTCCTCTCAATTGATGCAGAAAAGGCATTTGACAAAATACTGCATCCTTTCCTGATTAAAACTCTTCAGAGTGTAGGGATAGAGGGAACATTCCTCAATTTCATAAAGTCTATCTATGAAAAGCCCACAGCAAATACCATTCTCAGTAGGGAAAAGCTGAGAGCCTTTCCCTTAACATAAGGAACATGACAAGGATGCCACTCTGGCCACTACTGTTCATCATAGTACTTGAAGTCCTAGCAACAGCTATGAGATAACAAAAACAGAATGCATTCAAATTGGCAAAGAAGTCAAACACTCTCTTCGCAGATGACATGATACTTTATGTGGAGAACCCAAAAGACCCCATCCCCAGATTATTGGAACTCATATATTCAGTAATGCGGCAGGATACAAAATCAATACATAGAAATCAGTTGTTTTCTTATACACTTAAGTGGAAAATAATAGGGAGGTCATTATCAGCCCATCTGAAGGGAAAAACTTAAAATAAGGACCCTACCCTTGCTTTTAGGGGGTCTCCCACCTTTCATTTGGGTGAGGCTGAAAATCCTTGGTGAAGAGAGAAAAATAGTTAGTAGAGTAGAGGTCCCTTTCCAACAAGCATGTTCTTGTGAAGGGAGGCATGTGGTGGAGGTTCAGTGAGGCCCACAGGCAGCCAGGCTTGGACAGGGCAGTAAGAATCTTCTTGTCACACTGGTGTCCTGGGCCTCACTCACTGTCCATACCCAAACCATACTCAATTTTCTCCATTGTCTCAGAGCACCCTATGGATGTATCTAAGTTCCTTCTGTCATTTCACGCTTGGAAATTGTTTTTTCCCCAATGAGTTTGATATTCAGAGACTACAGGGGATATCTTCCCTTCATGCTATACTAGAGGCTGGCACAACAGGCTTCATGTCACATCCAACCAAGCTCATTGGTTTGTATATTGTCTGTGCTTACTTTCATGTTACAGCAGCAGAGCTGAGGAGATCTGACAGGAGTGTGTCACCTGCAAAGCTAAACATACTGCTATCTGCCTCTTTGTATAATGTTTGCTTACCCTTGAGTGAAACTCTAACTTCTCCTCATTTTATTCAGTGTAGACGACTTCTTAGCTGGTTCAGCACATAAAGAGTCTGCACAAATCAACATTTACAGAGAAACATTTATTCATGTCTGCAGTTCATTATCTCATTGATTTCATTCTGTGCCTGTATCACAGAAGAAATCAAAAGAACCTTCCCTGAATTAGTAGCCTCCTGAAATTGAATACTCAGCAGGGATATTTTATACCTTTTTTGCTGTGGTTAGGGATATTATTGATACTGGAAGAGTCCTTTTGGTCAAAGGAGGGCGATTCTAAGGGGATCCATGGACAGAGCTATAAATTCAGCTCACCATTGTTCAACTTTCTTCTCCATAACAAATGCCCCATGAGGCCCCTCAGCATCTGAGGGCAGAAGGGCCAAGTAGACAGGGGTCTCTGCTCCTTCTTCTGGGCTTTTAGTGGCTTTAGGTCCTGCCATGTCTGTTCTCACCCATCCAGGGCAGCAGGCGTTCAGGAGGATCTTGTCCCCTTTCCTCTGCTCGCTCAGTTTCCTGGCATGGATTCTGGAGAGGACCGTGACGCCGATTTTTGTCACTCCATAGGCAGTATCAGGCCAGCCCTCCTTCCTGTGCACGCCTTTCTTCGTGTCTTCCACGAACTTGTTCATGAGCCCCACCAGCTCCTCCTCTGTGATGATCTCACTTCTGAACTTCTGCTGCAGCTCTGGGCTGCAATTTTTCAGGGCCCGCAGACTCACCATGCTGGACACGTTCACCACCCTGCCTGAAATAACAATACACAACGTTACATCGAAAGGCTCAAGAACGACAAATGCCAATTTCACCAAGACTTTGTACAGAAAATTTCCACTGAGACTTTATTAATATGCTACACGCATCCGTGAAGACTGCCTGTATGTGTGAAGACTATGATATGGTCTTGGAAATTGTTATACCCGTGATGTCTCTGATGAAGTCCGAAAAATTCTAGGGGGAGGGCACTGAGCCTATGTTCCATAGGAAAAATGGAAATACTGTAAGGAAGAACATGGTTAAGGAGGATATAAGGAGACACTCCTTGCATTCAAGAGGGGATTACCTCTTTCTCCCTAAGGCCACCTTTGGGACCACCTGAAGATCTCATGGGGAGTGGCCTCAAATAGGTCTGTACAAATAAGGAGCTGACCGGTGTACGGAGGGCAGATCCAACTGGTTTGGAAGGCTGCTACTCTGTTTGAGGATGATAAAAACAAATTGGTTTAGTGGCCTGCCTTGCATGGTGATTTGTCTATGATGGAGTTTTTATGAACTTGGGCATGTGTTATGGCCTGAGAATACAGTCATGGAGAGAGGCAGTGGAAAACTGGGGGACTGAAGGAAGTCCGTAGAGGGCATGGCCTGTGGAAGTCCCTATGGCAATTTAGGGGGCAGAATAAAGTTGGACAAGTCAATGCCCCTCAGAAGAACCCCTTCGAAGACTGGAATGGGAGTGGAACTAGGAAGTGGATATCCTGGTATGCCTTTATGAAATGGCCATCTGGTCCCTGAGAGGAGTGGAAATGGGAAAGTTGCAGAAACGCAGAGCTGGGGAAACTGTTGACATAGACTCTGCACCCTGTGAACAACACGCCCCCCCCCCCCAGCAAAATCTAAGGACTCTTCCATTTCTCAGCAAAAGAGACAAAGACTGGAGATAGTTATGGGAGAGATTTCCCAAGGGGAAGGCCTTCCACATAGGTGGCAAGTTAGGTTGAAGGTAGTAGCTTGGGAGGCTCCAAACAGGTGGTCCGGACAAGTCAAGGCACTGTTTCTGGACCAAGCTTTGGAGAAACCCAGAAGAAGATGCCAATGCTTAAGCAGTATAGCAAGATGAAGACAGAAGATGCTGCAGAAATTTGTCCTAAGGCCTTAACATTTCTGCAGGCCAAGCAATACATTTTCATATGCAGAGAAGTGGTTCCACAGAGAACTGCAACAGGCATCTGAATCTTTGGTTGTCTTCAACACGAGATAAAGGTATGTGGGGCTTAGACACATTCATGAACATGTACTCACACTCAATATGAGGCGGTGGGTGCCAAGGGACAATCCCCACTGGAGAGATTCTTCTGCTTCCCTGGGGATACTGGGGAGAGGGTATCGGGGAGGGTGCCGACTTGACCTCACCATTCTTCCCCACATCATCTCAACTTCCTTTTCTTCCTACTCTTACCATGTTCCCAGGACGAGGGGTGCAAGTATAGGAATGGAAAGTAAGGATAGTCTCTAATCAAGAAACCATGTGACTATAGCTTTAAATTTCTATGTCAGAATTCTTAGGGGGCATAATGGAGTGGATTGTGCCTTCCCCATCTGGGAAAACTGGAGGGACAGTGAACATAGCTGCATTGTGCAGCGGCTGAAACAACCCACTCATTCTAGACTTGTGCAGCCTTCTCCTATCGGAATGGGAGTGGACTGGAGGGAAGGCACTCCTTGGACTAGTGTCGTTGCAGGTCGTCAGGACCAGTACAGAGGCTGACCTTGAAGTCCCTTTGAAAGGTGAATGGGGATGGGCTATCAGGTGGAAGAGAGGTGGGAGGGGGAGGAATGAGGATAAAGGCATGAACAGTGGTTTAGGCAACAAGAGACATCCAGTATCACAGATGTCCCATCTGCATGGAGACGTACCTCTGGCCTGTGGCCATCATTAGCTCTGCACATGTGAGTGTGTAGGCCTTCTGCTGGCCATGGGGAAGGGTCTTGCACCCAGGCTGGACAGGCTCTGTGAGGGCATCCTGAGGAGAAGGAGAGGCAGGAAGAGAAACATGTGTGTCTGGAGCTCTGGGAATGTTCTAGGCAGGCGACCGATGTTAGGGGGGCCTGAGAATTTGGAGAGTGAGGCGTCCACTAGTTGTAGTAAAATCCTGGGTGAAAGGGTTGTGGGGGAGAAAGGGTCCAGGAAGGAATCCTTAGGGAACATCCCCTGTGAGTGGCACTGCGGGAGTAAAAGGTCTCTCTGAGGAGAGATCTGAAGGAAGACTTCAAGGATAAGACAGAGGCAGTTGTGAGGGACTAGCAGGACAGAGGGCACTGCTGACTGCGGGCCAAGTGTGTAAGGGTCCTGAGACAGAGGGTCCAGTTGGAGACACAGCAAGGAGGCTGGTGTGGCTGAGCAAGGAGAGGGGCCCGGGTCCTGTAGAAGAGGTCAGAGAGGCAGGGGCCAGATCATTCCCGAAACACCACAGCTTGGGCCCCTCATCAGGCTCACCTTGGGGTTTCATCAGAGGCAGGAGTTCTGTGCACACATCTCGGGTACCAAAGAAGTTTGTTTTCATGGTCACTTCTGCTTGAATATGAAACGGTGTGGGATCATTAGCTTCCCGGGGGGAAAAAAGAGAGAAGCAGCGTTAGTAGGAGCCTTGTGGGAAAATTCCAGAAAATGTTATATACTAAAAAAGTACATGTGAAATGTTTTGAATTTTGTGTAAAGCTGGCATCTAGGTAACAGTATCCTGCCACTGACAATTTTCGCATTTGATAATGCTGTAGTCGTATAAAACGGCACCATTGGGGAAGGCTGGACGAAGGTGTGGGATCGCCTTACCAATTTGTGCAGTTATCTAGTTTATTACAAAATGCAGTAAAAATAAGAGAACTGCCTTAAAGTCCGATCGGACAGAAACTTTCTGACAACTTGGAAAAAATCCCCAGTAATCAGAGGAACACAAAGGTCACTCAGGATGATAAGCAGGGCAGCTGATAAACGAGGCAATTTCTGTTGGACTTTGCCTGTGTCCCAATGCTGTCCCTCCATCCCTCCCCCTGCCCTAAGGGGCCATTTTGGATGCCACAGTCATTAAAAGCGAGATCGCCTGGATTTCCCAACAGATGGCGTCCACCCCTGGTAAGAGGAGCTCCGGAGGTCCACCTCCCCTCTTCGTCTGCATCCCCTTACTCTTGAATGCGATGCCCGCGTTGTTGACCAGCACGTCCAGGCCCCCGTACTCCCTGCGCAGGAAGTCGCGCAGGGCGCGGATGCTCTGCAGGTCGTCGATGTCCAGCAGGTGGAAGCGGGGACTCAGGCCCTCGGCCTGGAGCTGCTGCACGGCCGCGCGGCCCCGCGCCTCGTCCCGCGCCGTGAGCACCACGTCCCCTGAGAACTGCCGGCACAGGTCACGCACGATGGCGAAGCCGATGCCCTTGTTGGCCCCGGTCACCAGCGCCACTCGGTTGACTGACGACATGGCTGTGTGGGGGGCGCACGAAGTACAGGCCGGGAGAGCCGTCAAATGGAATTTGTGCGCGCGGTGCCCGGGAGTTCACCGGCAGGCTTCGGCGCGCCTGCGCGAAGCCCGAGGTTGCCAGGGGCTGCGGGGCCGGACGCGCCCCCTTAGGGCGTGGCTTCCCGGGACCGCCCCCGAGCTGGTGGAGAATGGGTAGGGCTGCTAGGTTGAGCTGCAAAACTGGCGGTGGGTGCCCCGGCTCGTCTGACGACTGCCCCGCCCTGCAGTGGGGGTAATTCTTCGATTTCGCCGAGTCACTCACTGTTTAGATCTAAACTGAAGCTTTCTTCTTGGTTCTCCATGAGTTTTCCCTCGTATTCTCCCATTAAACTATTTGCGTGTGCACTTGAAGAAATAGCGTATTTGTCTAGACTTTTTTTTTTCTTTTCTTCTTTCTCCTGATGTTTAAAGAAAATCTCTCGAACTGAAGTCTTTGGAACTGTAGTTATGGAATAAGCTAGGAGCAGCATGGCAAGGGATCATGTGTGTGTTGTGTTGTTTTCTTTCTTAAGT
Organism: Mustela nigripes; assembly: GCF_022355385.1. Taxonomy (NCBI): domain Eukaryota; kingdom Metazoa; phylum Chordata; class Mammalia; order Carnivora; family Mustelidae; genus Mustela; species Mustela nigripes. The sequence goes on along the minus strand of NC_081558.1, from coordinate 210,526,970 downwards.
ACGTGAAAGCAAATCTACTTGCTAATCCTTGTATGGTTTTTACATAATAGTGGGGAACATTCACTGATAAGTCACAGGATTACCTCCCTAGTTGTTTGCAGGCTTATCAAGTTACTTGTCAAATTACTTAAAAGGTCCTGCAGGTTATAGGTGGGAGGGGGGATTTGAAGCCCTTTCTCACACTCTAACTTGTCAGGGTTCATCTTATTTTCCCAGTTTCAAAGTGAGGAAATGGATCCCCAGAAACTTCGAGAATTAGTTCAGTGGTGGGAAATAATTTTTCTTCCTCTTACTTCCTATTTACCCAGAGGAATAGGGGACTATAAAAAAATAAAATCTCGTTTTTGTACCGTCCCTGTAAGGGAGTCACCGCCACTAGTGGCTATTTAAATGTAAATTTAATCGAAATAATATAATTTACAATTCAGTCTTTAGTTGCCTTAGCTATATTTCAAGTGCTGAGTAGTCACAGGTGTTGTAGACGCTGTATTTGACAGTGCAGATCTACAGTATTTCCATCACAACAGAAAGTTACAAGCAATGCTTTAGACAGACTCCAATTATGCTGCAATTTCAAGGTGGGTTTTCAAGCAGTTGCAAAAAACAAAACTGGCAAAACAAAACTAACAATCTGGGCAAGACCCCGGCTTTCTTTGACCTACATTTCTATTGAGATAATTGCAGATTCACATGCAGTAGCAAAAAGGAATACAGAGACTCCTTATACTTTATCCAGATTTCCTTTATGGTAAGGTTTTGCAGCAGTATAGTACAATATCCTAATGAGGATACGGACATCAAAACAACCTACCAATCATATTCAGATTTCCTCAGTGTTTCTTGTACTTACTAGTGTGTGTATTTGGATCTGTACAATTTTATCAATGTAGGTTTGTCTGTCCAGCACTGTAGTCCAGATATAAAACATTTCTATCAGCACAAGGACCCCCAGTGTTGCTTTTTTATAGCCAAACATCTCTCTCTTGCCCACCCTCCCACTCCATTGCCTGGGAACCAGTAATCTGTTCCTTATTTTATTTTTTTCAAGATTTTATTTATTTATTTGACAGAGATCACAAGTAGGCAGAGAGGCAGGCAGAGAGAGAGAGAGTGAGAGAGGAAAAAGCAGGCTCCCTGCTGAGCAGAGAGCCTGATTCAGGGCTTGATCCCAGGACCCTGAGATCATGACCTGAGCCGAAGGCAGAGGCTTTAACCCACTGAGCCACCCAGGCGCCCCAAATTTTTATTTACTTATTTATTTTAAAGTAAGCTCTGTGCCCAATGTGGGGCTTGAACTCACAACCCTGAGATCGAGAGTTACACGCCCTATCAACTGAGCCAGTCAGGTGCCCCTGTTCCTCATTTTAAAAATTGTTTTAAAAATGTTACATAAATGGCATTGTGCAGTGTAACCTTTGGGGATTTTTTTTTTTTTTTAACTTGGGATAACTAAGATCTTTGTTTTGGATTTTCTTTTATCTAAGTGTGTACTTGGTGGGTCATTTGCTGGCCTCTCTCCACATTACGTGCTGCTTTCTTCTATAGCTGGGTTGAGCCAGTGTTAGAAGGAATTAAATTCACTAAGAGAGCCATTCACAGATAGCATATGGTATGCAGGAAACTGGGCACGGCGAGGGCCTGCTGTTTCAAAAGGCAAATTCCTAAAGGGCCGTGAATTATATCTTCTACCTGATTTGTTTATCCTTTTAGTACTGATCCCACAAGACTTTACAGGTCAATGAGGCAGGACACTCAAGAAAATGCAATACATAAAATATCATGGAGAAGTAAAAATTTAGCATATGATGAAAGTGGTATTAACAATTATGGGATTAACAAAAAATTATTGCAAAAATGGTAGTGGGGAAAGGGAGTGATTTGCATAATGTCCTCAGTTAATTTCTAAGATGAGAAAATTTACAGTTACATAAATGAAACCATAAAACAGGTAAAAGAAAATATAACTAAAATTTGTGGGAAAAGGACTTTGTAAGCATAAGAACATGAGAAGAATCACAAAGGAAAGGACAGATTTAAGCATGGGGAACATTCTGAAACTTTTTTTTTTTGGAAAAGCATGCTAATTTAAAGCCAGTGAATTAAGCAGATAACTTTTAATTTTTTTCCTCCCTGTCAAATTTGGGTCTTGGCCCTTGCGGTGTGCTTGTGAAGCCCCTACCAACTTCCATACATAGCACCTTGTCTGACTTCTGAACAACTTGAGAAATGAAACAAAAGAGTGAAGTCGAAGGCCCCAGATCTCTGTAGTATGAGCTAGCTTGGAAGATACTGCTTAGTTGTGAGTCAACTCTGAGATTATCCTGGCTGCTATATGGAGAAGGAATGTTTATTACATCTTTTAACTTGTGGAATAAACACATCTTTACCATCCACTGGTTGAAAGCAGCCTTTTTTTTTTTTTTTTTAAAGATTTTATTTATTTATTTGACAGAGAGATCACAGTAGACAGAAAGGCAGGCAGAGAGAGAGAGAGAGGGAAGCAGGCTCCCTGCTGAGCAGGGACCCAATGCGGGACTCGATCCCAGGACCCTGAGATCATGACCTGAGCCGAAGGCAGCAGCTTAACCCACTGAGCCACCCAGGTGCCCTGAAAGCAGCCATTTTATTTGCTTAAGAGTACCCAATTCTTTGGTATCTGTTAACATAAAAGATGTAGGAAAACAGTACTGTTAAATGACAAGTTAAGCTCTCAGGCTCTTCTCTTGCCTGTGATCATTTACACTCATAGAACTCCACTTGGCACCGGCTTTTCTTCTTACATATTTTGCTTGTTTAGGATGTTCAACAAGCCTTCTTAAAAGGGTAGAGCATTGTTTTGATGTGCAGAATCAAACTGTAGCTGAGATGCATAGTAGATATGTAATTCTCAGCAATTAATTTTGTTAAAGATAAATAACACTGGATACTATTTGAGGTGGTAAGGACAGAGTTCATCAGTAATATACTACTGAAATAGGGAAGTGGTTCCAGCATGAACTGAACTCAACCTGGATTTGTACAGAGGTGGCTGAGTGTTTTAAAGAGAGAACAAGGGGCGCCTGGGTGACTCAGTGGGTTAAGCCGCTGCCTTTGACTCAGGTCATGATCTCAGGGTCCTGGGATCGAGTCCCACATCAGGCTCTCTGCTCAGCAGGAAGCCTGCTTCCTCCTCTCTCCCTGCTTGCCTCTCTGCCTACTTGTGATCTCTGTCTGTCAAATAAATAAATAAAATCTTTAAAAAAAAAGAGAACAAGGGAGTAGGGATAGGAAATGGAGGGGCTTGAGTAGAGTCGGAGAAATGAAAAATTATAGTGGGTCAGTGCAAATGTCCTTAAGCCAGCTGTGTAGGCTATGCAGAGACTGGGAGACAGAGGCCCTATCTTTTCTGATGATGATATTTCAAAGGAATGGCTTTTAAGTCCTTGAGAAAACACTACTGAGTTGTAGTCAGATTGTAAATCCTTTTAAGTAAATGCTCTAACAAATGGTGGTGAAGGGCTTATTATCAGTTGTTGGCCAAAACAAATAGTAAATTCTTTTTGGCAGCCTTGAGTAAGTTAAAGAGGGCTAGGGTCATCTTAGGGTTGCAGCTTTGAGCTCTCAGAAACTGTTAGTGTTTGCTTTTTAAAAATATAATTTTAATGTGTGTGTGGGGGGGGAGGGGATGAAATCAATGTACTGCCTTTGTAGATTTTATAGGTCATGACCGAGGTCTAGTTCAGAGGAAGGCTCAGAAGAGTCTGGCTAGAGTTTCCTCAAGGAGAGAATTTTTGCCAATTCCTATCTAGAAAATGGGAATATGCATTATTTTCCTCCCCCATAAAAGGGAATAGTGTCTCTTTGGATCTTTTTAATCCTGTCGTGAATTCATTTGTTCGAGGATGTGATGTTTGGAGCTGCAGCAACTTGTCTTGACACTATGAAGAAACAAACTAATAGGCGAGTAGCTAACTTCCCAAGAATGGCATTGAGGAAATTTAGAGCCTTGATCCTTGATGACAGCATTGACTCATAGGTCCAAATCTGGAGCTAACTATTTCCAGTTCCCCCTTCATTTTTCTTTCTTTCCTTAGTTTTTTTTTTTTTTTTTTTTTTTTTTTTTTTTTTTTTTAAAGAGAGAGCATGTGCTTTAGCGGTGCGGGGTGGGCAGAGGGAGGAGAGAGAGAATCTTAAGCAGGCTCCCTGCTCAGCAAGAGCCCAATGTAGGGTTCCATCTCACAACCCTGATGTCATGACGGGAGCTGAAATCAAGCGTCAGATGGTTAACTGAGCCATTCAGCTGGTCCCTATCCCATTTTTCAATAAACTTAATTTTAGAATATATTTGTTGAAAAGTTGCATATGTAGTAGAGAATTCCTCATCAAATTCGCCTTATAATTAACATCCATTATTTGTCACAAGTAAAAAAGCAACATTCAATAGTAGTATTAACAAAGTTGCGTGCTATATTTGGATTTTACTAGCTTTCCCTCTAAAATCTTTCTTCTATTCCAGGACGCTCTCCAGAATACCACCATTACGTGTAACTGTCACCATTACGTGTAACTGTCTTGTCTCCTTAGTTTTTTGTTTTTGTATTTTTTGTTTATGAGCTTCTGTGTTTGCTTGTTTTTCATGATTGTGTCAAAGTACGTGGTTGGGCGTTTTTGGGTTTGTCTGATATTTTTCTCAAGAAGAACTGGGGATATGGGTTTTGGGGAGGAATGCCATAGAGGTGAAGTACCCTTCCTATATTTGGGGAGCACGCTTTCAACATGATTTATCCCCGTTAATTCTCATCACCTGACCAAGGCACTATCTGCCAGGTTTCTCCACTGGAGTTAACTTTCTTCCCTCTTCACACTGTACTCCTGGGAAGCAAGTCATTAAGCACAGTGCGGAGGCGGTGGGCAGAAACTGAGCTCCATACCCAGGAACTCTTTAAGGCTGGGACTGGGGTAACGAGGCTGTAACTCACGTGGGGCGACGCCAGGACCGAGGATGGGGCGGGGCGGGGCGGAGGCAAAAGCCCCAGCGCGAGGCGGAGGTCGAAGTACCGAGGGACAAAGAGGGGAGCCGATTGCTTTACCGGCCCGGCCTTGGGAGGCTGCACGCCCAGGAGGACCCTCTCCTCTTCTAAAAATAAGACTGCGCAGGCGCACCTGGGTGGCTCAGTGAGTTAAGCCGCTGCCTTCGGCTCAGGTCATGATCTCAGGGTCCTGGGATCGAGTCCCGCCTCGGGCTCCCTGCTCGGCGGGAAGCCTGCTTCCTCCTCTCTCTCTCTGCCTGCCTCTCTGCCTACTGTGATCTCTCTCTGTCAAATAAATAAATAAAATCTTTATTTAAAAAAAAAAAAAAAAAAAAAAAGACTGCGCAGGCGGAGGTTACAGAGCGCACTCTCCCCGCCGGCGTGCCCTGCTGGTGTGCCCTGGGGTTTATATACTCCAGACTCCAGCTGGGCGGGGCGGCCGCAGCGCTTCCGGGAAACTAGCCGCAGCCGCAGGCGCAGCCGCAGGCGCAGGCGCAGGCGCAGACGCACGCCCGGGGGTGGCGGCACAGCGTGGCGTGACTTCCGGGTGGAAACTGAGGACTTGGGTTGGTGAAGGCTGCAGGCGGGCGTCCCTGCGCTTGGCGTCTACCACCTGTGCTTGCGCCCGCTCTTTAACTCGAGTTCATCTGGGGTCCTCTTTGGGTTTCTGCACGCGCTGGGCCCGCCGCCTCTCCGCGAGGTGAGCCGGAAGGACTTGCGGGGTGACGGAAGCTGGGGGACGCGGGTGGTGCTGGCGCTTTCCTTCTGTTTTCATTGTTTGTTGTGCAAAGAGCAGCTCAGCTCGCAGACGCCCCCCGGGCCTGGCGTTCAGCGCGCTGCAGTAGTCCCCGCCTCCTCCCGCCCAGCCCCCGTCTTCTGCACGGCCTTCAGCGGATGTCGCCCCAGAAGCCGCGGTTGAGACGCGCTGGGGGATGCTCAGGAGCCTGCGGCCGGGAGTTGGTCCCTCCAGGGCCGGAGGCTCAGTCTCAAGTGCGAGTCCAAGGCTGGTGGGAGCGAGGCCGGGGGGTTAGCCGTGCTGTCGCCGGGCGTCCCCGTACTGGCGAGGCTCTGGACACCGGAGGGGACGAGCCCGTGTTAGCTCCGGGACCCAGCTCGAGCCCTTGGGTAGATCAGGGAGCCTTCCACGGCGGCTTCCATGGGGCCCGTTACTCTTTTCTGTCCGGTATTAGTAGAAGTAGACTTTGCAACCAGTTGTGTGGTTAAAATGCACATATACGCCCACAAGTAATATTCGTGTTGTGTGATTTATGTGCTCATGTAGGGGTGAGTCACAGAATGGGAGGATACAAAAGTAATAGTAAAAGCTGCCTCCTCAGGCTCGTTTTTGAATATCCTTCCTTAACTTCTCTTGTTTTATGAACATACTGAATGTGTCAAAAGCAAACGAAAGGGATCTTTAAATGTTCTGCAGCTTTATTTTCCATTTACTGTATCTTGAACATTCGGACACTTGAGCACATCCCTTTTTCCTATTAATGGTTGCGTCATACTCCACGCCACTATCATTCTGGTGTGGTTAATGTATTTAATTTTTTATGCTTCTAAAGACGTAGCATGTGAAAACTACAATAGTAATTTTAGATTTTATGATCATTCCTTTGTTCTGTCTGCTTTTCATGGCCCCCATTCCCTCCCCAATCTGTTGCAACCCCCCTTTACTTATATTGATTTCAGTGTCCTGATTCTAAGAACAAATCATTATTTCCTTCATATTAATAGAGGAATTTTTTTTTTAAAATATTTTATTTATTTATTTGACAGAGAGAGATCACGAGTAGGCAGAGAGGCAGGCAGAGAGAGAGAGAGGAGGAAGCAGGCTCCTGCTGAGCAGAGAGCCCGATGCGGGACTTGATCCCAGGACCCGGAGATCATGACCTGAGCCGAAGGCAGCGGCTTAACCCACTGAGCCACCCAGGCGCCCTAGGAATTTTTTTTTTTTTAAAGAAGATTTCCCCCCCCCCAAGACTTACTGGCTGATGAGGGCTTCATGGCTACTGTTTTTTTTTAAAAGTGTGTTGGGTTGGTGCTCAGTAGATATTGGTTAGAATGGAGGTGTGTACGTCACCAAAGCATGCAGTTGTGAAATCAGTTTCCAGGATTACTATGATTAATCAGCATTTAGTAGGACCTCAAGATAAAACCGTTTTGGAAGGACTGATATAATAGGCATTCCCTTACTGCACAAAGAATCATGATTTAGCTGACAGTATAAATGTTTTTGTACTAAAACACTTTTTAGAGAAATGGTTTACCAAATAATGTAAGTTTGTGTATTTAAATCCTTGTAGGTACAAAGAAGAGTGTTTGTCATACAATTGGAAAGGAAGGCAAAGAAGATGCTTTTGCTTTAGATTGGACAACTGAACAGAAATTGCAATTTTAGGATGAAGAGGGGAAGAGGAAGAACAAGCCGGATCAGAAGACAGAAACTCTTCAGAAGTTCTGTATCAAGAGGAGGTACCGTTTTGATCTTTTGGTGCCAGTGGTGCAAAGAAGGTTGAGTGGTGTTGACAGATACACATAGCTTTTCTCAAAGGCACATGGGCAATGTTCAAAGAGAATATTTCTTAGAGAATAGTCTTTTTAATAGTGCCATTATGTACTTTTAATTATGTACAGTCCCTAGTGGGACTGTGAATATGTTTCTCATTGCTTTCAACTGTGTCTTCTCTACGGATGACTCTCAGGTTTCTATTTCTAGTCCTGACCTTTCTTCTGACCTCCAGCTGTCTGTAGAATATCAGTGTTTGGGTATAAATTCATCATTTCAGATTCAGTGTAACGGAGTGTGAACAAGACATTGCATGTGGAAGTGCTTGGCAAGCTGGAAAGTACTATATAAATGCAGTTATTTTTAATAAAAATTAATAAAAATCCTCCTGACTCCAGGCCTATCAGAAAAATTAGTAAAACTCCTAGTTGACCCCAAGCCTGTCAGCACTATCTGAAGGAGTCTTTTTACTATTTCCTTCTTTGCTTTCTGTGACCAAGATCCTACTAAATATCATCTAGTTTTTCTTAGGTTAACTTCTCCCTCTCTCTTTCACTACTGGAAGATGAATTGAGGTGGCTCTTTGCTGGTTTACTTACACCCTTGTTTTTCTTCCTTGCTGGTATCCATTTATTGCTTGAATCTCACTTTCTAAGGAACTACTCATATGGTGCCTTTTTTGGGTTAAAGCCTCCAGGGATATTCATTCCCTTTTGCCTGGTCTCTGTGGGCTCCCTCCTGGCCCTCTTGTACCAGAAGTATGTTCTCTCCATACCTCTCCCGGGTATGACGCACACATGTCGACCTCTGCCGTGCCGTTTCTCAGAATCCTTTAGTCTAGAGCACCTGTTTTCCTTCTCCCTGCTTACTCAGTTTTTCTCCAAGTTTTAAGACTGAGGTGAGATCTTACATTTTTGGTAATGTCATTTTCAGTTTTCACTGACATCACCCTTTCTTATGATGCTTAAGGACCTATGGTTTTTTAGTTGTTTTCTATCGAAGTCTTATTTCCCAACTAAGTTGTCAGCTTTTGTATTTGAAGAACATGTTGAACATTCCCTACTGTGGTTAACATAGTGCTGTGTCTATCGTAGTTGCTAATTGCACAGTCACTGATTAAATGCTGTTACTGTAAGATCTGTTCTCTAGTTTATGGTAGGGTATTTTGGAAAGCTTTTATCTTGGATTTTTAAATTTTTTTTATTTTTTATTTTTATTTTTTTAAAGATTTTATTTATTTATTTGACAGAGAGAGAGATCACAAATAGGCAGAGAGACAGACTGAGAGAGAGATGAGGAGAAGCAGGCTCCCTGCTGAGCAGAGAGCCCAATGCGGGACTCGATCCCAGGCCCCTGGGATCATGACCTGAACCGAAGGCAGAGGCTTAACCCACTGAGCCACCCAGGCGCCCCATATCTTGGATTTTTTTAAATAATTTTTTTTTTAAAGATTTTGTTTATTTGACAGAGAAGGAGAGGTCATAAGTAGGCAGAGAGTCAGGCAGAGAGAGAGAAGGAAGCAGGCTCCCTGTTGAGCAGAGAGCCCGATGCGGGGCTCCATCTTGGGACCCAGAGATCATGACCTGAGCCGAAGGCAGCGGCTTAATCCACTGAGCCACCCAGGCACCCCTTAAATCTTGTTTTTAAAAATGTTTTATTGAGGTATAATTTGACATACAATGAATGTCAATATTAAGGTGTATAATTTGATAGATTTTGACATGTATGTTCACATAGGAAACTATCACCACAATCAAGATAATGAACATATCCCTCCATCTCCAGAAGTTTCCTTGTTTCCCCTTGTAATCCTTTCCTTTTGCCCCTCTTTAGCTCTTACCCCACCCTTCCAGGCCACAACTGATCTGCTTTCTGTCACTATCAATTTATTTGCATTTTATACTTTATATGATAAATAGTTTATATGATCATATAGTATATCAAATGATTTAATAACACAGTATTTGGCTTCTTTTACTTAGCATAGTTACTTTAAGATAATTATGTGTATCAATAGCTCCTTGTTTTTTAATTGCTGAATATATTCCATGAGTTGTTTATTCTGTTGATGGACATTTGGCTTGTTTTTATTTTTAGCTGTTATGAATATTTGCATACAAGTCCTTGCATGGATGCATGACTTCTTTTCTCTTGGGTAAATCCCTAGGACTAGAAAGACTGGATTGTATGGTGGGTGTAGGTGTATCTTTTAAAGAAACTACGCAACTGTTTTTCAGAGTGGTTGTATAACTTCACATTTCTTTCAACAGTTCATGAGAGTTCCATCTTTTTTTTTTTTTTTTTTTTAAAGATTTTATTTATTTATTTGACAGAGAAAGATCACAAGTAGGCAGAGAGGCAGGCAGAGAGAGAGGAGGAAGCAGGCTCCCTGCTGAGCAGAGAGCCCGATGCGGAACTCGATCCCAGGACCCTGAGATCATGACCTGAGCCGAAGGCAGCGGCTTAACCCACTGAGCCACCCAGGCGCCCGAGAGTTCCATCTTTTGCCCATGTTTTTTATTAGCTGGTTTTTTCTTCCTTTTTTTTTCCTTTTCCTTTTTCTTTTTATTTATTTTTTATTTTTTTCCTTTTTAAAATTTTGTTTTGTGGTTATGGTAAGTAAGGCATTACTTTCCATTACATCTTCTTACTGGCTCTTGTTTGTACTTGTCGTGGCTATTGATTTTTGCGCATTGGTTTTCGATTTATACTATCTTAGTATAAATTCTTGTCTATATATTTTTTGCATTCTTTCTTTTATTTTTTGAGCTGAAAATGCTAATTTTTACTTATTTATTTATTTTATGACATTTAATTTTTAAAATTCCAGTATAATTAATGTACAGTATTATACTAGTTTCAAGTGTACAATAGAGCGATTGAACATTCTGTACCTTACTCAGTGCTCATCAGGATAAGCGTGCTGGTCTTCCCCGTCCCCTCTTTCACCCATCCCCTCACCCAGTTCATCTCTGGCAACCATGGTTTGCTCTCTGAATTTGAGGTTTTTGGTTTTTTTTTTGATATTTTATTTATTTATTTGACAGACAGAGATCACAAGTAGGCAGAGAGGCAGGCAGAGAGAGGGAGGAGGCTTTAACCCGCTGAGCCACCCAGGCGCCCCTGAGGGTTTGTGTTTTATTTTTTTACTTTGTTCATTTGTTTCTTAAATTCCACATAGGAGTGAGATCCTGCTTTCTATTTTGGATCTATATCCATAGGGTGTTTGTCTTTCTCTTACTGACTTATTTCACTTAGTATTATGCCCTCTGGATCCATCCCTATGTTGTAAATGGCAGGATTTCATTCTTTTTTTGGCTGAGTAATCTTCCATTCATCTCTCGAACACTTGGGGAGCGTTCATATCTTGGCTATTGTAAATGATGCTGCAGTAAACACAGGGGTGTACATATCTTTATTTATTATTTATTTATTTGACAGAGACAGTGAGAGTGGGAACACAGGCAGGGGGAGTGGGAGATGGAGAAGCAGGCTCCCCGCCAAGCAGGGAGCCCAATGCAGGGCTCAATCCCAAGACCCTGGGATCATGACTTGAGCTGAAGGCAGACACCCAAAGAGTGATTCAGCCAGGCGCCCTGTGTATTTGTATTCTTTGGATAAATACCCAGTAGTGGAATTACTGGATGATATGATAATTCTATTTTTAATGTTTTGAGGAAGCTCCGTAACTGTTTTCCGCAGTGGCTGTACCAGTTTGCATTCCTGCCAACAGTGTGCAGGCGTTCCTTTTTCTCCACATCCTCTCCAACACTTGTTGTTTCTTGTGTTTTTGATATTAGCCATTCTCATAGGTGTGGTAATAGCTCATTGTGGTTTTTTTTTTTTTTTTTAAAGATTATATTTATTTTATTTGACAGAGAGAGAGATCCCAAGTAGGCAGAGAGGCAGGCAGAGACAGAGAGGGAAGCAGGCTCCCTGCTGAGCAGAGAGCCCGATGCGGGGCTCCATCCCAGGACCCTGAGATCATGACCTGAGCCCAAGGCAACAGCTTTAATCCACTGAGCCACCCAGGCGCCCCGCTCATTGTGGTTTTGATTTGCATTTCCTTGATGATGACTGATGTTGAGGATCTTTTCATATGTCTGTTGGCCATCTGTGTGCCTTCTTTGGAAAAATGTCTGTTCTTTTTTTTTTTTTTTTTAAGATTTTTAAAATTTTTTTGACAGAGGGACACAGCGAGAGAGGGAACATAGCAGGGGGAGTGCGAAAGTGACAAGCAGGCTTCCCGCTGAGCAGGGAGCCCGATGTAGGGCTCCATCCCATGACCCTGGGATCATGACCTAAGCCGAAGGCTGAGGCTTTAACCCACTGAGCCACCCAGGCGCCTGCCCTGACTTGAGATCTTTTAAAAAATTTTTTATTTTAATTGTGGTAAAATACACATACTGTAAAATTTACTGTTTTAATTATTTTTAAGTGTAGTCCAGTAGTGTAAAGTACATCCACATTGTTGTCTAGCTTTCTCCAGAACTCTTTTCATCTTGCAGAACTGGGATTGTATGTCCATATAATAGTAACTCCTCATTCCCTTCTTTTCCCTGGCCCCTAGCAGCTACCACTCTACCTTTTGTTTCAGTGAACTTCTTCTAGATAGCTTATGTATGTGGAATCATACAGTATTTGTCTTTTTGTGACCGGCTTATTTCATGTAATGTAGTGCCCTCAAGATTCATCTATGTTGTAGCATGTGTCAGAATTTCCTTCCTTTTTAAGGCTGAATAATATTCCATTGTATATATGCCACATTTTCTTTATCCATCTATCTGTTGATAGATATTTGTTGTTTTTTCCCACCTCTTGGCTATTTTTGAATAATGCTGCTATGAACATGGGCAGATTTCTCTTCGAGATCCTGCTTTCTATTTTGGATCTATATCCAGAATTGGGTGCTGGGTCACTTCTGTTAATTTTTTTTTTTTTTTTTTTTAAACTTCTGTTAATTTTTTGAGCAGTCACCATAGCAGTTAGACCATTTTACATTCTCACCAGCAGTGCTCAAGAGTTCCAGGTTTTCCACATCTTTGCTGGCACTTTTTCTGTTTTTTTGTGGTGGTAGCCATCCTAATGGAGATGGGGTGACACACATTGTAGGTTTGATTTGCGTTTCCCAAGTGATTAATGATGTTGAACTTTTTTAATATACTTATTCACCATTTGTATACCATCATTGGAGAAATGTTTCTTCAAGTCCTTTGCCTGTTTTTTATTATTTTTATTTTTAATTTAATTTAATTTTTTTTCTTTGCCTGTTTTTTAAATTGGGTCTTCTTTTTTCATATTAGCCTTTATAGCTGTATATTTCCCTATCTCACAGTTCTGAAGGCTAGAAGTCCAAAATTAAGGTGTCAGCAGGATTGGTTTCTTTGCAGGGCTGTGAGGGAAGCATCTGTTCCAGGCTTCTCTCCTTGGCTTGTAGACAATGTCTTCCCCGGGTTTCTTCTATCATCTTCCCTCTTTGCGTGCCTGTGTCCAAACTTTTCCTTTTTATAATGACACTAGTCATATTGGAATAGGGGCAACCCTAATGACTACATTTTAACTTGATTTCTCTTATAAAGACACTATATCTCTAAAGTCATATTTTGAAGTACTGAAGGACTTCAGCATAGAATTTTGAGGATACAAAATTCAATCCGTAATTGATGCCTTTTATTTATTTTTCTTTCATTTATACTGGCTAGAACCACTAGTACAATGGTGACTGGAAGCGTCTTGTTCCTTTGCTTGTTTCTGATCTTAGGGGGAATGCACTCAATTTTTCATCCTTATGTCAGCTGTAGATTTTTTGTTAGATGGTCATTATCAGGTTGAGGAAATTCTTTTCTTTCCTTGCTTGTTGGCATTATTGATCAGACATGAATATTAGATTTTATCAGATGCTTTTTCTGCTTCTTTGAGATGATTGCATGGTTTTTCACTTTTAGTTTACATTATTTAGGTGTTACTTATTCTCTTTTAAGATATGACCATCTGTCTGAGACAGTTACTTTTTATTTATTCATTATTTATTTTTTTGAAGTAGCATAAGTGGGGTATAGGGAGGAGCAGAGGGAGTGGGGAGAGAATCTTCAGCAGGCTTCATGCCGAGCATGGAGCATGATGTGGGTCTTGATCTCACGACCCTGAGATCTTGACCTGAGCTGAAATCAAGAGTCAGATGCTTAACTGACTGAGCCACCCATGTGCCCCTGAGACAGTACTTTTTATAAATGGTGCTCTGATTATGTAGTGATTTTAATACCATTTTTTTCTTTCTTCTCTTGATTAGTGAATGAGAGCTGGAAGCCTGAATTCATAGAGTTTAAGAAGTGGCTGAAAGGCAGGAAGTTTGAAGATACAAACTTAATACCTGCTTGTTTTCCAGGTAAGGTCTGGCATCAATTCTCAGGACTTTGCTCACGTGAGAGACATGTGGGCTCAGGTGATGGGAAAGCAGGGTTAGTTCTTGAAGATGGGCGGTATTCTCTCTGGGAGCACATCTCCTATTGTGTGTCAGACTTCCTCCTTTGTAGCTATAATATTGATTTACACATTACTTTGTTCAAAAAATAAATTGAATGGCTTTTGGGGAGAAATTCCAAAATGGCAAAATAATATTAAAAATTAAAAAAAAGGGAAATGAGAATAGGAAAATAAGAGGAAGGCAGGGATAAGAATAATACATAAAAGCCGTGATTCTAAGATCCTGCATACTTGTCAGAGATCAGCCACAAATTATAACTTAATCTTTCTAATAGCGAGTCCATTTATATGATCAGTTACCTGAGTCTTTGTATTCTGTAAACAAAACTAAGTTGTTTACTTAACAGAATTGGGAACTTCTGGAGCTTAGACCTGGGGGAAATGTCTTCATTGAGTCTTCATAGGGAAGACACTTCTGTAATGTGACACCCTTATCATCAAACTCATAGTGATTTCTTGGGATTTTCAAGCCGGGCAGGCTGATGGGATTATCCCATAACTCAGGTGAGTCACAGTTGTTTTCCAAAATAAGGAGGTGCTTTTCTCTGCTGGTGTAGCTGGAGGACAGATGTCCTTAGGGAGGCCTGAGCAGATACTACTCCCTTTGCCGGTTTGTGGGTGTGCTCCCCAGGTGTTAGAAGAGGAGCCTTTTGTGTGGCCTTAGTTCAACAGTCACCTAAGCAGAGGTAGATTAAAATAATTTTCTGGAATTGAGGAGCTTATCATTGGAGTGTAGGTTAGTATTTTCTTCGGGAACATTCTCTGGGTGTGTGCCTGCATTCAGTACCACCCAGTTCTGTCCATATGTGGGCTTGAGGATGTTACCATGGGGAGGGCCTTCAAAGGGATTCCGGGTCTGCTGTACCATAGACACAGTTGTGCAGTCAGGGCCTTGAAGTTTTACAGCACAGGGCAGGTGCGGATCTTTTACAGAAGATTAAATTGTACACCTCTCTGCTCCTTTTCAAGACTGATATGATTAAATACCCATTAGGTAATTTAGCTTTGAGCAGGTTAACTTCCTTATACATTGTCAGGATAAACGATTTATCACTGTGTGGCTGTGGTTGAATGAGGTGATGTGTCTAAAGTTGTTCCGTATGCATTATGATGACTTTGGCCTAAAACGCTTGCTTCGAGCCATTACGTGTTAGGGCTGCTCCTATTTAAAATGGTAAACTATTTTTGTCAGCCTCTAACAGAATGTTTAACTTTCTGTTTTTATGTGTCAAGAAGCACAAAAACAGGAAAAGCCACACTGTTAGATTTTACTGGATGGTGTTCTTCACAAGGTGGTCTAGAGAAAATAGTGTCAGGAGTGGACTTATGCCTTTGGCTGATCTATGCCTCAGGAGTCACTTTGACTTAAGAAGGATAGGATTAAACTTATCAAGCAGGGACTGGCATATGTCTAAGTGGAATGCCTAAAAAGAAATAATCTATCTATAATTTGGAGCAATGAAGACTTAACCATTTTTAATGGTGCAACTCTTTCCAGGCCCACCTCCAGATTCATGGTCACAGAGCAGCTAAAGTACAATGGTTTGGTAATGATCCTAGCCCACTAGTTCCAGTTCTGGGGTCAGGGAACCTTCTGTCCTACTCAGTTTTGGCTGCTATAACAAATTACCATAGACTGGGTGATGACCAATTCCTTCCTCACAGTTGGGGGCTGGGAAGGCTAAGATCAAGTTATGGGCAAGTTCAGGGTCTAGTGAGGACTGATTACAGATTTGCAAATTACCATCTTCAAGTTGGGTCCTCACGTGACACAGAGCTGGGAGCTGGACAAGCTTTCTGGTCTCTTACTGCTGTAGTAGGCACTAAATCCCATTCATGAGGCTCTGTCTTTATGACCTAAACATTTATCAAACGTCCCTACCTCCTAATGTCATCACATTGTGGGTTGGGATTTCAACATATTTTCCCAAAATGCTTTATATACCTTTATCTTTAATCTATTAAGAGGGAACGTTTATGGGAGTCTCTCAAAATGTACAAAATTCTGGGGAATTAATCTTAGTTTGTGGAGGGCCAAGGAAGGATTTCTAAGTTGCAAGCAGGATTTATGCTTTGGGAATTGACCCCAGTATTCGTTTTTGCCACCAAAAGAACTGGCCAAATCTGGGTCTCTGAGGTGGACTTATGATAGTAGAAATTTTCGGGTGCAGGAAAGTCTATAATAAGTATTCCTTTTATAGGATCCTAATGGCCACTTCCTACCTTGCCTTGGTAAGTGCAGGTTACTGTGATTTGTTTTCCGATACTGGATGCTGTATTGTAGAAATACAGGTGAAGTATCTTCCAGATTTATTCCATATGCCACATTCTGTTCATACATGTATTTGAAGAGAAATTTCCACTTAATTTAGCACACGAGTCTTTTAAAGAATGACCCCATAGAAATAAAATCCTCCCATTAGTAACTCGGTTCCAGGAAGGGTTCTGGCCCACAGGAATGATTAACTCTGCTATGGCACACATGGAAGAAATTAAATAAGTTTTTGAAACCAAAACCAGGTGTCCGAGTAGATAGTGTGCGTCTGGGTGGGTAGATGAGTTAGGATTCATCAAATCAGACTTGCCAGACATCTGAGCCAGGATCAAGGCAGGAGTTCCCTCCATGAACTGGGAGCTCCCAGTAGACCTGCAGGGCTTGACCTTTGCTGAATTACATTCCTTCCTAGTTGAGAGAGAAAGAAAAAGATCAAGGACTATGAATTTGAAAAAGTGGATATTCTGTACCCCGTATGATAATTATAGGTCATAGTGTACCTAGGCCTGCCAGAAGAGCTGCTGACTGTTACAGGAAAGGAGCCTTGGGCTTAGAAGGGTAAATTTCTGGGCAGTAGTGGTGTTGACAGTGTAGCTGGTGAAGTTATGTGCTGTGACTGCTCTGGCCGAGGCCTTGGCTCACAGGGAGGAGGTGGTCTTGGATCTCCCCTGTTGAGCTCACCCAGTCAAGGAGAGTCCAATGGTTTTCATGGTCAGGGAGGGGAGGGTGTAGTCCACTCAGCTTTGCGGGAGCTGGGTGGATTTACTGGTCAGCCAGTCAAAGAGGCCTCAAGATCATCATTGGGAAAGCTGGGTTCGGTAGTGGGTAAAAGTGGTTTGAGGGTTTAGCTTTTCAGGTTGGGTGGGCATTGGAAGTAGGCCCCCAGCCCAGCGGGCTGGCCGCAGGGGAAAGGGTCCAGCTTGAAGGACACCCAGTCCTACTGGGTAACACTCCCGGTAGCAGGTCTGTATAAAGTTGATGATCTCTAGGTCTTTACTCTTTGCTCTTCAGGGGTTATAAGCCCCAAAGGAGGTCAGGACATTTTCTGGAACAGCTTCTTGATCTCTTTCCCCTGGGAGTCAAAGGATGAGAGAGAGATCCAGCTTCAGCTTGGTGTAATTTTGAGGTTCAGTAGCATCTTAAAAACGATTTATTTACTTATTTGAAAAAGAGAGAGAGAGAGAGAGAGCCAGAGCAGGATGGGGGAGTAGAGGGAGAGGATCTTTAAGCAGACTCCCCACTGAGCTCAGAGCCTGATGCGGGGCTCAATCCCATGAAATCATGACCTGAGCTGAAACCAAGAGTCAGATGCTTAACTGAATGAGCCACTGAGGCACCCCTGTTCAATTGCATGTTTTATTTAAAATGATATCCTTAAGATCTTGAAGGTATTATAAGTTTTTTGTTTTTTTGGACATTGTAGGATTTTTACCTTTTTTTTTTCTTTGTGTCTTAGGTACAGGAAGAGGGCTGATGAGCAAAACATCCCTACAGGTGAGAATTTCTCTAATCCTTGAAATCTAATGTAGATTTTGCTACTTTGTTTTTGTGAATTCAAATCAAGTAAATTAAAAATATTTAAGATACACAGCCATTTTTTACCCAAGGATACGTTTGAATATAATTTAGCTTTAAGTTTGCTGCATAGGAGACAAACCCAAAGTAACAGAGTGGAACTTAATTTTGTTCTCAAGTAAACAAGCCTGGATGGGCAGACCTGGGCTGGTGTGGCGATCCCATGGCTGTGGGAGGCCCAGAGTCCTTCAAGCTCTCTGTCCGCATTCTAAAGGGAGTCCCTTTCACTCAGGTCCAGGGAGTAGCTCCTGGAGCTTGAACGGCAAGATGGAACAAGGGGTGAAGAAGGGCAGGTTTCCTTCTTTTGAGAAAGTTCCAGTCCTGTCACATCTGCCAGTGACTGGGTACAGTCCCCTGGCTGTGAGAGAGGTCCCTTGTGCAGTGACCTCCCGATAGGATTGCACTAACGGCAGGAGAGAAGGCATGTTGGATTGGCAACTAGCTGCCTCTGCACAGCAAACTGTGTAAAGCAGACTTTATATATATATTTTTAAAGATTTTATTTATTTATTTATTTGGCAGAGATCACAAGTAGGCAGAGAGGCAGGCAGAGGGGGGCGGGAAGCAGGCTCCCTGCTGAGCAGAGAGCCTGCTGTGGGGCTCAATCCCAGGACCCTGAGATCATGACCTGAGCCGAAGGCAGAGGCTTTAACCCACTGAGTCACCCGGGTGCCCCTAAAGCAGACTAGATTTTAAAGAGCCAGGGAGGGAGCGGCTCTCATCTGAGAGGGTGTGCTTAGTATGCCAAGTACAAGCCTGAATAAGCATAAGCCTGAGTAAGCAGTGGGCAGAGCCTCAGAGCCTATCCCAGGATTATCTTCAGCTGGTGGTGGGACCCCCTTGGCTTGTTTCCTAACCTGGAAAATGAGGAGGTAAATGACATAGATGATCTCCAAGGTCCACTTTAGTTCTTTCTATGCTATTTAAAGGATATCTAATGCAAATTTTCTGTGAAGCTAGAATTCCTTAATTTATTTTTAGTTCCTTAACTTTTTTTTTTTTTAAAGATTTTATTTATTTATTTGACAGGCAGATCACAAGCAGGCAGAGAGGCAGGCAGAGAGAGAGGGGGAAGCAGGCTCCCTACTGGGCAGAGAGCCCGATTCGGGGCTCGATCCCAGGACCCTGGGACCATGACCTGAGCCGAAGGCAGAGGCTTAACCCACTGAGCCACCCGGGTGCCCCTTTAAAAGTTCCTTAACTTTGAAATCCAGCTATCACTTACACATTTAGCCTAAAGAATGGTACTTTTAAATGTTCCATTTCTCTTGGGCTACTTTTTAAATCTAAAACTTTATTTATTTATTTATTTTTAAGATTTTATTTATTAATTTGATAGGGATATAGAGAGCACAACTAAGCAGAGCGGCAAGCCGGGGGAGAGAGGAAAGCAGGCTCTCTGCTAAGCAGGGACCCTGGAATCATGAGGGCCGCCACTTAACTGACAGAGCCAGCCACGTACCCCTAAAACTTTATAATTTTAAAACATACATGACGAAATTTACTATCTTAGCCATTTTCGAGTGTACAGTTCAATAATATTAAGTACAGTCACATTGTACAGTATTTTTATTTTTTGAGGAAACATAATTGTGTTCTGTTTGGGAGGGGAGATATACTTCTCATGTATATGGCAGTAAACGTAGGTAGTCTTTGTTTAGATAATGAAATGATAATTGGCAGTTGCTTCACATCTTTCCAATATGATCTTTGGTTAAACTTTTTGAAAACTGGTACATATTTTACGCCTGGTGAAATGCACAGATTTTAAGCATCCAGTTTGGTAAGTGTTAATCAAGAGGTTTACTGTAGTCAGGATATAGAACATTTTATTAAGTGGGTTATTAAAATCAGAAAATTGTGCAGTGTTGGAGCAGGAAGGGACTGTAGTGATTGTCCATCTTGATCTTGATTCACACATGAGGAAACCAGAAATGGAACCCAGAAGATTATTGGCTGAGATTATTTAACCAACTTAGATGCCAATTACAATGGAAGCTGGGATCTTAATTAACGTTAGGCTTCTTAATGCTTTATTTGTTTCTGGTGTCTTTGACTTGACATCTTAATTTTTCTTTGTGTTTCTATCTCAGTGGGAGGAACTGAAAACTCTACTTTTGCATGTGGTAAAATGAGACCCTTGTGCTGGCTGGGCTGCCCTTTTCTTAGTCTGTTTTGGCACAGGTCATATGAAGAGTAGGCGTTTGCTGGGAGCAGTCACTGGACACATGGATTTCACCAGATGGAGTTACTTTGAGTGGTTTCTGCCTATTTCCTATAACACTGTTTCCTGGTATAAGAAAGTGAAGTAGTGATAGGATCTGTCAAGAGAGTTTCCACATTCCTTTCTGGTGAAGGGCTGACTGCTAGTGGATGTCAGTCGTATAATGAACCCTTCATTCTTGTTGGGGTTGTAGTACCCGCTGTTGGAGCAGACTTGCCTGCATCCGCCGACTCGGGCTTGGGAGCCAGATGGTTGGTGGGCTCTTTGGTGTCTATGGTCGGGTTATCCTGGGTTCTTAGTAGATAATCGTGGACTGCAGGACACAGGTCCTTCTCAAAGTGCAGGTGTTCTAAACTTTACTTTCTTTTTGGTAAGGAGGGACAGATGATTATTTCGTTGCCCGAGAGTTGCCTGCTCACCACGGACACAGTGATTAGAAGCTACTTAGGGACGTACATTGCTAAGTAAGTGAACATACACACGCTCGTCTGGTGCACATGCTTGTCTTGTAAAGTCTGCAGCATTGGCAGATAAAGTCCTTTAAGTAAGGCATAGTGTGTTAGGATGAGCCCCTTTGTATACCTCATACATGTTTGAAGTGATTCAGAAGGTTTACTCTGTTCTCGAAGTTGTGTTCTTAATTCATTTTAAGCTGCATTTTTAAGGGTTTTAATAGGCTGCCTGGGATGTGGGCTCGAATCCTCATCTATCACTTACTAGGAAATGAAGATAAAGTGAGAGAATAGATGGCCGTCCTTCTGAGTGCCCCGAGTCCTCCTAGCCTGTGCTCCACACGATACTCTTCTTTTCACCCTTACTGTATCTGCTCGAACTCTCCCTCCACCACGAAGAGCTGTTGAGGTTACGAAAGTGTAGTTTTGTTTAGTGTAGAAGAAAGGAAGCCAGAATAGAAGAACTATTTTCTGGCTTTTGTTATAGTGGGTCTTTGTTCTGAGGAACTTGCTGAGGACAGCTTGAATGGGGTCCGTAGCAGAAGGGGTTTCTAAATTATGAGGGTTGTAAGATTGTATTGTTTCTTCTCAGAGTCTAAGTTCTGGACTTTTAATCTCCTTGACACGTTTTTATGAGGGCAAATGTATCTTTATTGGCCTGAGTAAAAGCAGCGATGCTCTTAGTATTAACATTTTCTATGTCATTCTGAAATTTTGAGCAGGCTATTTTCACAGTATAGGAATCTGGACTTTGAAGGTTTTTTTTTTTTTTTTTTAAAGATTTTTATTTATTTATTTGTCAGAGAGAGAGTAAGTGAGAGCGAGCGCAGGCAGACAGAGTGGAAGGAAGAGTCAGAGGGAGAAGCAGGCTCCCTGTGGAGCAAGGGGCCCGATGTTGGACTCGATCCCAGGATGCTGGGATCATGACCTGAGCCGAAGGCAGCTGCTTAACCAACTGAGCCACCCAGGCGTCCCTGGACTTTGAAGGTTTAATGAAAACTTTTCTAAAAGATTACTGCAACATGAAATCTTTTTATTGATAACAAATAAAAATACCACAGTGTGTAATTTTTAATAGAGTGGGTAAATTTAGGAATTAAAACTTTAGAACTGTAGCAAATATATAATGAGGTGATTCAGTTTTCTGTTAGGTTAGTGTCACACAGTAGAACTTTCGCAGTAGAAATGTTTCACTCTGTGCTGTCCACTGTGGTGGCCGTTAACCACATACGCCTGTTGAACACTTGAAAAGTGACCTACATGACTGAGGAATTGAATTTTAAATTTTACTTAATTTTGAATAACTAAAACTGAAATAACTACGTGTACCCAGTGGTTACTGTATTGGGTGGGGCAGGTATAGGTTCTTTTCCACCAGTTTTTGCCCCCACGAAGTTTGATACCTTTATCCAAGCAAAATAAGTGAACTTGGAGCAGAAGCTTTAAAATTGGAGAACCAAGTCAGAAACAAAGAGGTTGCTTGCAAAAAGGATTCTCTTGCAAACAAAGCTGGAACTTGGGGTAGTGAGACAGCTCTTGTCACTCATCAGTGTGACTTGCTTAGGGCATTTACGGTGGGATGCGCTCTGGAGAGGAAAGTCTTGAGGAAGCAAAACCCTCTCCTGGTGCACGGAGTAAGCTCGGCGTGCGCTGGCAGTTTGGCCACAGTCCCTCTGGGAGCAGAACAAACCACTAGGATACCTGTGTCTCTAGCTGATTCCATATTTTGAATCAAAGTAATTCTTTTAATCTGGCTTGTATTTTTTAAAAGGTGCCAGCCTCCTCCATCTCCTCTTCTGGCTCTGTGCACCTTTTTAGTTTCAGAAAAGCATGCTGGGGACCAGTCTCTCTGGAAGCCTTACCTGGACATTTTACCAAAGGCCTACACCTGCCCCGTATGTTTGGAGCCAAAAGTGGTGAATCTGTTTCCTGAACCTTTGAAGGCAAAGGCTGAAGAGCAGAGAGCCCGTGTGCAGGGGTTCTTTTCTTCCTCCAGAGACTTTTTCTCTTCCCTGCAGCCTCTGTTTTCTGAGGCTGTTGAGAACATTTTTAGCTACAGTGCCCTCCTGTGGGCTTGGTGCACGGTCAACACCAGAGCTGTGTACATGAAGCATGGGCAGAGGAAATGCTTTTCTCCAGAGCCGGACACCTACGCGCTCGCCCCGTACTTGGATCTGCTGAATCACAGCCCAGATGTCCAGGTGAGACACAAGACAAACATGTTCTGTTTGATAGGAAGGACTCTGACGTGTAGAACCTGACTTTGAAACCACGGAGGGAGGTGTTGCTGGCTTTAGGGAAATCTACCCCCACCAGGTATTTTTCTGACTTTTCTCCCAGCCCCCTTTTCCTTTCTGGCATCCTGTTCTTTTGTTTTCCCACTCTGCTTTCCAGGCCAGCAGAGCTACATCCCTTGATACAGCCTTAACCAGCAGCACCCCTCACCCCCCAGCTTTGGTGCAAAGTCCTCTTTCCTCTTGGCTAGTATGGGGACTAAAGTCCTGACTGCTCTCCTGTCCCATTCCTTGTTACACCTGGTGATATCGCTGTCAGTATCTATCTTTGCTGTGATCAGTGATTGACTTGTTGTCTCCGTCTCTGAGCTGTGTAAGGATTTGAAGAGACTGTGCCTTTTTCTCCCTGTAACCCAGTTGCGGGTCAGGCACCTAGTAAAGACTTGGTAAACCTTTGCTGAATGGATGAATATTTGTGGGGAAAAGGAGTCTGGGAAACATTACAGAATCCCTCTTTGGGAGATAGTCAGAGAGCTCGTCTGCAGCTCTTTCCCGAATCGCACATAAAGGTGACGACTTAGGGTAGGCATGCTGAGGTTGGTGCCTGGCTTTGAGGGCAAAGGTGTCCCTATGTCAGCTCACCTGTAATCTGTCAGGGTCTGTTAGAGGTACAGTGGCTGGGCCCTTGCTGACGCTTTTCTCTTCGTACTGCACCCCGCCTGGAGAAGATGGATGGCCCCCGGCTAGCCCACGTACTGGTGCGAGGCGAGCACAGGGAGGCCTGTACTGTGCTTTCTGAGGCAGAGGCAGTCTCCTTGCCTGTCTGCTTGCTACTGTTGAGAAAGATGCATTTCTGACAATATTCAGCAAAGGAGATGGAGGTTTGATGGCTGTTTCTGTGGCTGATGTTGATGAATTAATGTCAGCGCCGTGCCTGTAAACGGGTGCTGGACACAGGGCTGAGTCAGTCCTCACTGGGGTGACTTTATTTGTATCGGGCCGTTAGTGCGTTTGTGCTCTAAGCCAGTGATTCGACAGCCTTCATAGGGGCCCCACAAACTACAGCCTGTGGGTATGTGGCCCAGTGGCCCCGGCAGAGCCTAAATTACTTGCTCGTTGGCCCTTTATGGAAAAAAGATTGTTGACCCTTGGTCTAAAGCGCATTACCTCCTGCTTTTGGCAAGTAACTTGAAA
Source organism: Mustela nigripes (assembly GCF_022355385.1). Classification (NCBI taxonomy): domain Eukaryota; kingdom Metazoa; phylum Chordata; class Mammalia; order Carnivora; family Mustelidae; genus Mustela; species Mustela nigripes. Next base: position 210,503,012 of record NC_081558.1, on the reverse strand, counting down.
CCGTGGCCCTAGTCTGTTGATGTTGCAAGCTGAGAATTTCAGCCCGGTTCCTCCTCCTCGTCCTCACTGGGCTTTACTGTGGAGTGTGGCGGCCTCAGCTCTTGTACCCCTCCTCAGTGTGGAGGGCAGGTGGATCATCTTGGTTCTTTCCTCTGCAGTCTGTTAACTAACAGAACTGTCAAAAAATCCCTATCATTGTGTCAATCAGTATCCTGCTGCCCGAACGCTGTGTATCCTGAGGCCTGAAATTCATGTGTTGCCTTGACATCTTTGGGCATCACAGGGCCCCAGGGGTCTGACTGTGAGTTCCTCTGCTCTCCCTGGATATGCCCCCAACCCAGAGGGAAAGGCCCCATCACCCGGCCCTCAGCCTAATGGTTTCTTCTTCCTGTCTGCCTCTTCACGCGAGCGCTCACATCTCCCCGCAGGAGACGGGGTCACTTCCTTTTACTCCCGAGCCTGCTTCCTGTGGCTCCTGCAGGTCCCACAGTTCCCAAGCGTAGCCCCTGTGTGGCTGGGGTGTCCTTACCTAGGCTGTATATGTGACTGGTGAACCACTCTCTGGCGTACCTGTCTGCTTTCACGTGTCCTGCATCTGGCCATCCTGAGAGCCCTTGGGCAGGCCACCTCCCCCTCACTGAGCGGGGACGTGGAGGCACCCAGGAGCCCCAAGTGCAGGGCCGGCATGTTCCCATATGTGGTTGAATTCACACTGTGATGAGAGTTTGAAAGCTGCATCTGACTTTAATACAGCAAACTTAATATTTTCAGTTTTATGCTTGGCTTTAAAAAAATCGTTAATGATTTTTTTTGCCTAGGTAAAAGCAGCATTTAATGAGGAAACTCGCTGTTATGAAGTCAGAACGGCTTCAGGCTGCAGGAAGCATGAACAGGTGTTCATCTGCTATGGCCCCCATGATAACCAGCGGCTGCTCCTGGAATACGGATTCGTGTCCATCCAGAATCCTCATGCTTGTGTTTATGTCTCAGCAGGTTGGAAGCAGCTTTGTTCTTACTACGAAGATACAGTCCTTTTTTTTTTTTTTTTTTTTAACGCCATCTGAGGATGTGGATTTTTTAAAGTTTTAGTAAAAATGGCAAAAACCTTAAAATGTGTATCATTTATTTTCCCCTAGGTAGGGGAAGGCACTCACTGACCATGTAATTTGAATGTTGAAGTGAAAAACAAGGCTCTGGTCACTACCAAGGAAAGGAAGAGCTGAGAAAAGTTGTTGCATTAGGTCAGACAGTAGAATGGGAGAAAAGAAAGACCACTGAGGAAATGAATATAATATAACATTTAATATATAATATATTAATATTACTAATCAATTAATATAGTAATATTTTAATAATTAAAAAGATGGGAAGAAATGGTAACTTTTGTTCACTGTCACTAAATACAGGATAGATTAGAGAAACAAAAAACTTAAAAAATTAAATTTAAGCATTTACTGTGTGATTGCTTCTCAGCCTTTTGGCTAAGATCATGTCTAGTATCTTACCAGTTTGTATGAGGTGCTATGACAGGGATAAATATATTACATAGTTATTGTCTTGGAGGTTAATGCCATGATGATATATTGATTTCATTTATGTTTTTCTGTGACCTACTAATTAGCCATCATCAGTATTACTATTTTTGAAAATAAGAATTTAGCTGTTAAATTAATGCTGTGGAAATTCCAAATATACTATTAATAACAGTATATAGAAAAATGTTTCTTTCCCCCTTCTCCTGAAGCAGCAGAGGAGTAGTTTGTAGAAATATGGCCAGAGATTTACTGACTGTATAATTTGGGGTAGTTTTAATATAAGTTGTATGAAGTAGAAACTTGTTCAGGGTGAAACTACTCGGTCCTATAGGCAGAATAATAGTGTTATTTCTCAAAATAGAAATTAAAAGCAAAAACTGGGCCTTGCTGGGTCTCTTGGACAACTAGCTTTGAGATTAGCCTCCTGGTACCAGAATAATTTTAATATTGTTGACCATGAAATACTGATTTGCAAAGTTTGGACACAATTTACATTTTAGTTATTTTTACATTTTTAAAACCAAGACATAGAAATATAAAAGAGATTTTTAAAAACAGAAAAATCAGTCATTACCCTGCTATCTCAACAAGTTTTGTTAATTTTTACATGTTCACTTTTAATTGCTTATGATTATAATCACTAATACCCAATTTCGAATTCTGACTTTTGGAAACATCATTATAAACAATTATTCATGTTTGTAGTGGGTAGTGGGTTTAACTTCCTGCATCTGCCACTGTCTTAATTACCAGGTTTTGTGGGTTAATTTGCTTAGTGGGAATGTGTGTTGAGGTTATGGATGTTTTCCTCCCTGCCCTGAAATTCTGTAGCTTTCCAGGGGTTAATAAAGATCTTGATTTGGACTTGATTGGAGCTTTTTGGTGTGAATTAGGAAAAACTGTTTACATGTCTTTTTTTTTGAAATTTTTATTTTACTCTTTTTAAAATTATGTTCAGTTAGCCACTGCGTAATACATCATTAGTTTTTGATGTAGTGTTCAGTGGTTCATCAGTTAATGCACAACACACATTGCATGTCTTGATTGTTGGTGGAAGGGAAAGTAATTGTAGAAGGCCCACACTTTTGTCTGATGACACCCTAAATTTCCTTTTTCTGTTTCCTTTTTTTTTCTTTTTGTAGATCTACTTGTTAAATATCTGCCATCAACAGATAAACAAATGAACAAGAAGATTTCCATTTTGAAGGATCATGACTTTATAGAGTAAGTATTTTCTCTGTCTCTTAAAATTATTTCTTCAGGAAACTGGTAAGAAAATTGAGGTAGCATTTCTAGAGATACGAGATACATCCAGACTGTATCAGTTGACAGGTAGGTATTTATTGAGCATTTACTATGTGTAGTAAATTGTGCTTCATGTGGGGCACACAAAAAGTGTAAAGATACTTTTCAAGAAACTTACTTGGGGACATAAGATACAAAGTTGAAGTATTATTGTACTAAAAGAAAGCCCTATTTGTATAAGCCCTGTTTGTATGGATTGGTAGCCAGGTGTTTGTCTCCAATACGTGGTCAGTGGGATGGCATTGGGCTCCTGCATTGCCAGGCTGGCTCTTGGTCAGTCACTCAGTAACATGGTGTAGGCACTTAGGGTGCAGGACTGCCGGTGTTGGCTGGGTGATTCCATGCCAAGTGGAGACTCTCTCAGATTTTCTTCTCTAAATAAAATGAAGTTTTACATGGTTCCAGTAGCAGTGTGAGGGCACTCTGACTGTGGTGGTTACCATTTGTTTGGTGCCCAGGGAGCTCTGATTCTTCATCTTTCATCTCCCTGGGACCTGTGGCACTGACCCTCTTCCTCTGGCTTCCTCAACCAGATTGTAGCTCCTTACTGAAATCAGTGGGAAAGTTGTTTTTTTATCCCTCCCCCCCGCCTTTTTTTTTTTTTTTTTTTTTTTTTTTACTTAAAGACTTTTATTTGAGAGAGAGAGGGAGAGGGAGCAGAAGGAGGGGCAGGCTCTCCACTAAGCAGGGGGCATGCCGATGTAAGGCTTGATCCCAGGACTCCCCGGGATCATGACCTGGACTGAAGGCAGACCTTTAATCACCTGAGCCACCCCAGCTCCCCTTTTACATTTTTTTTTTTTTTAAGATTTTATTTATTTGACAGAGCACAGGTAGGCAGAGCAGCAGGCAGAGAGATTGGGGAAAATAGGCTCCATGCTGAGCAGAGAGCCCGATGTGGGGCTTGATCCCAGGACCCTGAGACCATGACCCGAGCCTAAGGCAGAGGCTTAACCCACTGAGCCACCCAGGTGCCCCTACATTTTCTTTTTAAACAGAAATTATTTTTTTTTCTTCCTGCTCTGGCTTTGTTCTTAAGTATTTGCAGACTTAATTTTCTCTTTTGCCTTTGTGACCAAGACACAAGTTACATAATGTTTAGCCCTTCAGAAAGTGTTTGGCTCTTCAGCCATTTGCCACGGTGTCATGGGGTACTGAAGTGACTGATGTGTTCTTATTTGTTTTTATGCTTTAGAAATTTAACATTTGGATGGGATGGACCATCTTGGAGGTTACTCACAGCTCTTAAGTTGTTATGTCTGGAGGCTGAAGAATTGTAAGTGTTGTCTGTGTTGGTTGTGAGCTGTAGTTACAACCTGTATATAACCTTGGGGCTTCTCTTGGCGTACACTCAAATACCCAGCCTGGGAGGGGAAAGGAATGCCATTGTATAACGGGAGGCTGATTCTTTAGGGAACTTGCCCATGTCCTGAGCATTTCACTTTTAAGTTTTTACCATTTCTGGAATCTGGCTTTAGAGTCAAAATCAGAATACATGACCCTGAGAACTTTTTATTTTCAGGTATTTTTTTCCCTGGTGACCTGCAGTTGTTGAGAGTTGATTTTTTAAAAAAGATTTTGTTTATTTATTTATTTGAGAGGGTGAATGCTCATGTGACATGTGAGTGGGGGAGGAGCAGAAGGAGAGGGGGAGAGAGAATCTCAAGCAAGCTCTGTGGAGCCTGACACAAGCTTCAGCTCAGGATGCTGAGATCATGCACGACCTGAGCTGAAATCAACAGTCAGATGCCCAACTGACCAAACCCCTCAGGAAACCCTAGAATAAATATATATATTTCTTTTCATAGAGTAAATATTTTTAAAAAATGTGAGCCTTGGCACTGTTCAAAGGGGAAGTCCAGAGTAGCAAGTTTTGTCTTTGGGCAAACAGCTCCTCCGCTCTGGTTCTGCCACAGTGCGCAGATCCAGCCCCCTGCTAAAGGAGAGGCCTGGAAATTTCCATGGGGAAGGCAGGTAGAGGGGAAGCCTGGGTGGAGACACACGTCTTGGTTAGGCTCCTTAATGTTACCTTGAGGCTGCTGGTTCCTCCCCCAGCGTGGAAAGGACTGTCCACTGCACAGTGCAGGGACTTCTTCAGCCTGGGTGCATTGCTTTGCAAAGGCTCACATGAGAGGAACCATAGGAAAGGAGGAGTTGCTGAGGATACTGACCCCTTCCTCCAGCAGTTGGGAGGGACTAAAGGAGCTAATGCATAGAGTTAGCCCTTGGAACAGGGCCTCGAAGTATTTGGCGCTCATTGAGTAACTCTTGTCAGGATAATGCTTACCTCTTCTGCTGTAAGGACTCAGAGAAAAAATGACTTCCTCATCTCAACCCCAGAAATAGTTGTGTTTATTCTCAGCAGATGGTGTGTTTTTATCTTACAGCCGCTGTGGATTCTGTATCTGATAGTTTCCTCTGTGGTTTGCTAGAGAACTCAGTGGCAGATTTGTGGCCTGTCCAGACATGCAGGGTTTTCAGGCGCGCACTTTATCCTGGCTTATTGGACCCTTCCTCGTTCACCTGTCCTTTGGTCTTGTGTTCACTGTCCGTTCATCTTAACCTTGTATTTCCTCTCCGGTGTGCCCTTGTAAGGTTCTGTAAATCCTTCATGGCAGAGGGTCTGAGAGGACACCCCGAGGCCCCTTTTCCTCCCTCTTTGAGTTCCTCCTAACAGTCTGGAGTGATGCGGCAGAACAGGTGGCGGTTTGGCCGAATGTTGTTCGCATGCGGTTTCTGCCTCTCCTCAGCTTTGTCACCTAGAGTGAGTTCCTTCCCATTCCCAAGTCTTAGTTTGTGTCAAACTTGGGGATACTAAATGCCTTCTCTACTAGGTAATTGTGAAGAGTTAATTAGATAGTTGTTTTATAGGAAACCCCGTGCCGGGCAGATAGTGATTTCCTTCCTTCTTTTCTTCCCTGAGAACTTAGCTATTCCTGAGGTTTCCATTGTTTCTGAGGCTGAAGACTTGTCAGATTTCTCCATGGCTTATGAGCTGTCCTGAATTTCTAAGTGACATCTGTATACTTCCACTCTGATGGGGCAATTTTCACCTTATCTTTCCCCTCCTAAGCCATTCCGCTTTGGACTCTCAGCATCCAGAATTTATTCCTTCACCCTCTTCCGCTCTGCTTAGTGCTTCTTGCCAGCACGTGGTTTTGGCTCTGCCCTTGTCTGGCTCGGCATCTTGCTGTGGCTCCCTCTCGCTTACCCTGCAACACTTCTACTCCTCTGCCTGAAGGGAATTGGCCCCAGGTGCCCCTGGAACCGCATTTCCTGCGTATTTTCACAGTGTAAAACGGGAATGACCTCCCTGCACAGAAGGCCTTCACTCTCCATTCCATCTCCAGAGCCTTTTACCTTGTGAAATGTGTTCTCTTCAGTTTGCCGTAGTTTAGAAACGACTGTCACTTGAAGAAAAGCAAAGTTCTACTGTCTTTGCTCCTCAGCCTTAGTCCTTGTGTCTAAGGACGGAAGTCACCTCCGTCTTCTGTTCTGTGTCCGTGCCTGGTGGACATGTCGCACTCACTCGCGTGCCTGACACAGTTGCAGCGATAATCAGATTCAGTCCCTCCCTACAAAGCGTCAGTCCCCTTGATTCTTACTATCCATTGTTTCTCCTCCTTCTGTACCTTGTCTGCTGCAACAGGAGCTGCATGTGCTAGATGCTTTCAGGGAATGTGCTAATGGAATGCGTTTATTATGCTTCTGGAAAAATTGGAGAAGAGTTATGTTGAAGTGTAAAAAGCCTTCTTTATCTTTTGAGGGCCTGCTGACATTACCTTATTGAACAATTTGGTTTTAGTACATGCTGGAAAAAAATACTTCTTGGGGAAATCATTTCAGATACAAATGAGAAGAGAAGTTTGGTTATAGCCCAGAAAATATGCCATTATTTCATAGAGGAAACCAATGCTGTGCTGCAAAAGGTATGTTTCTAGAATACTGCATTCTTTTGATGCCTTAAATAGATGAATGTTGATGTAATTTCTGGGGTTTTTGACTGTTAACATTGTGCTTATAGATTCAGTAGGTAAAATTATTGCATGAATTTTCAAGTACTTTTAAAAATATTTCTATTTAGTAGTTGTTTTCATTAAATGGGAAATATTTTTTCAAAAAGATTGCATTTTAATTTTAAATATAATTTTAAATTTATTTTAATTTTAAAAGATTTTAAAAAATCTCTTTTTAAAAAGATTTTATTTATTTGAGATAGGGAGAGAGAGAATGAGCAGGGGGAGGGGCGGAGGGATAAGCAGACTCCCTGCTGAGCAGGGAGCCCCAGTGGGGCTTGATCCCAGGACCCTGGGATCCTGATCTAAGCTGAAGGCAGGCAGTTTTACCCACTGAGCCACCCAGGTGCCCTGAGAAACCAGCTCATTTTAATGAAAACATTACTGAGATTGAAAAATAATTTTAATGAACCTTCAAGACATAATGCTCAGTAAAATAAACCAGAATACAAGAAGACGAATGTTGTATGATTCCACTGTCCAGCATAGGCAAACTCATAGGGACAGAAAGTAGAGTAGAGGTTCCCAGGGGCTGAGGGTGAGGGGAATGGGGTTTGTGTGTAATGGGTGCAAAGTTTCTGTTAGAGACATTGAAGGACTCCTGGAGACACGTAATGGTGACAGTTACATAACACTTAGAGTGTATTTAATGCCATTGAACTGTACATGGAAAAGTGGTCATAATGGTAAATTTTATGTTTGTTTATATTTTACTACAGTAAAAAATTAATTTTAAAATACTTTCCAGGTTTCTCATATGAAAGATGAAGAAGTGGCTTTGCTAAACCAACTAACTTTGGTAGAAACACTGTGGACAGAAGAGCTAAAGATTCTGCAGGCCTCTGCTGAGATTCTAAACAGTTTGCAAATGCCTTTTAGGTAACTTCACCTAATGCGTTGTGTTGGGTCACTTCCTGTGGTGGGTGTGACAAACAAAGATTTATTTTGTATAGAATCATTTATAGTCAGTGAATGGTTTCTATTAAACAATTGTTTACTGAATCCTACTTCTTTTGCTTTCTTTGTTTGTGGGGTGGAGCGGTGGCTGCTTCTCAGGCTTTGAAGGGTATCTGCAGAGGGGGGCTGTTGGGGAGGTGGAGGGGGTGGGGGGGCAGGGCAGGCTCTGCGGATTCTGGAGCAGTGCGTGGAGATGGATGTGCCGTCCTCGCAGTGCCTCTGATATGCAGTCCTGCGGGAAGGAGGAGGAAGGCTCCGCACTGTAAGGAGAGAGGGGGCTGTGAGGGCTCTGTGTGGGGCCTCCCACTCGGTGTCCTACCTCCCCCCTGCCTCAGCGCCTGTAAAAGGGCGAGGAGTTGTATGTTTATTATGTTCTGATACCATCAGGTTTAGGGATGAGCTGGCGGTGGGTGCTTTGATTGGGGAGTATGGGGAGTGCGGGGCTGGCCGGGGTCTCAGCGGGGCTTTACCCACAGCTGCACTGAGCTGGAGCAAACCACACCATGTTTTTCGGTTCTGATTTCCAGTCTGGAAAGGAGATTGTTGGGCAGGAATGGGGGTGGACGCCCTGTGTATCAGCTCTGACCCCCGACCCAGTGGAAAGGCCAAGCGTCTGGGACATGTCCCCAGAGGCCCCAGGAGATGCTGCCTCTCCCCTTTTTGGCCTCACTGACTAGGGACCAGGGAATCGGTAGTGGGAGGGACAGTCGGGGCACTGTCTGTCTCTGATTCGTTACAGAATGAAAGTTCAGTCATTAAATACAGGAGAGAGCGGGGCCTGCCTTAGCAGACCTCCCTTTGTTGGCAGTTTTCCAGTATGTGTTTGAATCTCTTATTAGATATGTCCCTTATCCATTCTTTTTCCCGTGGGTGTTTAACTCTTATTCTGCTGCTTTTCTGTCATTTTAGTGGGAGTTTGGGAGGAATAGGAGATGAATTTTTGGGCTCAGTTGGACATTTTTAATTAAGAGTCTTTATGCCCCGCCTCTTTTTCCTTTAAAAATATTTGAGGTTATCAACTTCCCTCCAGGAATGGTTTTTATATAAAAACATGTACTAATTAGTACTTTTTATTTTATTATTTTATTTATTTATTTTATTTATTTTTATTTAATAAAACAAATCACAAGTAGAAATCACAAGTAGGCAGAGAGGCAGGCAGAGAGAGAGGTGGAGGCAGGCTCCCTGCTGAGCAGAGAGCCCGATGCTGAAGGCAGAGGCTTAACCCACTGAGCCACCCAGGCCCCCCTAATTAGTACTTTTTAGATCTTGGCTCGGTATTTACACTTTTCATAGTGCTCTCATGTCTGTCAGTGAACATTCAGGACCACTGTGAGGAAGTCCACTGGTATTATATATCACAGAAGCAAATATGTACCTGTCATAAAGCTGGACTACGATTGAAACATAAGACAATAACATTTATTAAATACTAGCATTGCTGGATGTGAGGCGATATGCTCAGGCCTTGGTGTGCAGTGTTTTATTTAAGCCTCATAATTATCCTGAACAAACTGCCTAAGATGCTATGTCTAGTTAGTGTGTGCTACAGTGAAAATGCCCTCACACCCTGCCCTCAGAGGGACCAGGGTCCATAGGTTGGGTGTGTTTTTGTCCAGGGTGTACCGTGGTGTCCTGACATGGGGATCTGGTTCACATCGATGGGATGGGCCTGTCACCTCCATTTTAGTGGGCATCAGTGTACCAGTCGGGGAGCCTGGCACAGCTCCACCTCAGTGGATGCTTGATTCTGGGGTTCCGTGTAGGTAAACTGCCTTAAAGCCGTGGTTATATGTGAACTTACATCCTTAATCTTGTCTTTTTTTTTTTTTTTTTAAATTAACATGTGTTATTTGGGTACAGGTCTGTGAATCATCATGCGTACACATTTTGCAGCACTCATCATAGTACATACCCTCCCCAGTGTCCATAACCCCACTACTATCCCTACGCCCCCACCCCCAGCAGCCCTCAGTTTGTTTCATGAGATTAAGAGTCTCTTATGGTTTGTCTCCCTCCTGATCCCATCTTTATTTTTTCCTTCCCTACCATCCAACCCCTCCTCACCCTGCCTTTCAAATTCCTCATATCAGAGAGATCATATGATGATTGTCTTTCTCTGATTGACTTATTTTGCTCAGCATGATATCCTCTAGTTCTATCCACGTTGTTGCAAATGACAAGATTTCATTTCTTTTGATGGCTGCATGGTATTCCATTGTATATATATACCACATCTTCTTTATCCATTCATCTGTTGATGGAATCTAGGTTCTTTCCATAGTTTGGCTATTGTGGACATTGCTGCTATAAACATCTGTGTCTACGTGCCCCTTCAGATCACTACATTTGTATCTTTAGGGTTAATACTCAGTAGTGCGTTTGCTGGGTCATAGGGTAGCTCTATTTTCAACTTTTTGCAGAGCTCCATACTGTTTTCCAGAGTGACTGCACCAGCTTGCATTCCCACGAACAGTGTAGGAGGGTTCCCCTTTCTCTGCATCCTTGCCAATATCTGTTGTTTCCCAACTTGTTAATTTTAGCCATTCTGACTGGTGTGAGGTGGTATCTCACTGTGGTTTTGATTTGTATTTCTCTGATGCCAAGTGATGTAGAGGACTTTTTCATATGTTTGTTGGCCATTTGGATGTCTTCTGCCCATTTCTTGATTGGATTATTTGTTCTTTGGGTGTTGAGTTTGATAAGTTTTTTATAGGTTTTGGATACTAGCTCTTTACCCAATATGTTATTTGCAAATATTTTCTCCCATTCTGTCAGTTGTCTTTTGGCTTTGTTGACTGTTTCCTTTGCTGTGCAAAAGCTTTTGATCTTGATGAAATCCCAGTAGTTCATTTTTGCCCTTGTTTCCCTGCTTTTGGTGATATTTCTAGGAAGAAGTTGCTGTGGCTGAGGTCGGAGAAGTTGCTGCCTGTGTTCTCCTCAAGGATTTTGATGAATTCCTGTCTCACATTGAGGTCTTTCATCCATTTTGAGCCTATTTTTGTGTGGTATAAGGAAATGGTCCAGTTTCATTCTTCTGCATGTGGCTGTCCAATTTTCCCAACACCATTTGTTGAAGAGACTATCTTTTTTCCATTGGACATTCTTCCTGCTTTTTTGAAGATTAGTTGACCATAGAGTTGAGGGTCTATTTCTAGGCTCTCTAGTCTGTTCCATTGATCTACGTGTCTGTTTTAGTGCCAGTACCCTGCTGTCTTGATGATGACAGCTTTGTAATAGAGCCTGAAGTGTGGGATTTTAATGCCGCCAACTTTGGTTTTCTTTTTCAACATTCCTCTGGCCATTCGGGGTCTTTTCTGGTTTCATATGAATTTTAAGATTATTTGTTCCATTTCTTTGAAAAAAAAATTGATGGTATTTTGTTTTGTTTTGTTTTTCACCCTTGAAATATTATATTAGACCCTAAAATTTTTTTTGTTTTTAAATTGATGGTATTTTGATACAGATTGCATTAAATGTGTAGATTGCTTTAGGTAGCATAGACATTTTCACAATATTTGTTCTTCCAGCCCATGGGCATGGAACGTTTTTCCGTTTCTTTGTGTCTTCCTCAATTTCTTTCATGAGTACTTTATAGTTTTATGAGTATAGATTTTTTGCCTCTTTGGTTAGGTTTATACCTAGGTATCTTATGGTCATGGTGAATAATCTTTTTAATGTACTGTTGGATCCTATTGGCTAGTATTTTAGTGAGAATTTTTGCGTACGTGTTCGTGAAGGATATTAGTCTGTAATTCTCCTTTTTGATGGGGTCTTTCTCTGGTTTTGGGATCAAGGTAATGCTGGCCTCATCAAATGAGTTTGCAAGTTTTCCTTCCATTTCTACTTTTTGGAACAGTTTCAGAAGACTAGGTATTAATTCTTCTTTAAATGTTCTTCCCTGGGAAGCTGTCTGGCCCTGGGCTCTTGTTTGTTGGGAAATTTTTGATGGCTTCTTCAATCTCCTTACTGGTTATGGGTCTGTTCAGGTTTTCTGTTTCTTCCTGGTTCAGTTTTGGTAGTTTCTATGTCTCTAGGAATGTATCCATTTCTTCCATATTGTCAAATTTGCTGGCATATAGTTGCCCATAATATGTTCTTATAATTGTTTATATTTCTTTGGTGTTGGTTGTGATCTCTCCTCTTCATTCATGATTTTAATTAATTTGAGTCCTTTCTCTTTTCTTTTTGATAAGTCTGGCCAGGGGTTTATCAATCTTATTAATTCTTTCAAAGAACCAGCTCCTAGTTTCATTGATTTGTTCTACTGTTCTTTTGGTTTCTATTTCATTGATTTCTGTTTTGATCTTTATTATTTCTCTTCTCCTGCTGGGTTTAGGTTTTCTCTGCTGTTCCTTCTCCAGCTTCTTTAGGTATAGGGTTGTATAGGTGTGTAGGTGTAGGTTATGTACTTGAGACCTTTCTTGTTTCTTGAGAAAGGCTTATATTGCTATATACTTTCCTCTCAGGACTGCCTTTGATGTGCCCCACAGATTTTGAACAGTTGTGTTTTCATTTTCACTTGTTTCCATGAATTTTTTCAATTCTTCTTTAATTTCCTGGTTGACCCATTCATTCTTTAGTAGGGTGCTCTGTAGCTTCCATGTATTTGAGTTCTTTCCAATGTTTCTCTTGTGTTTGAGTTCTAGCTTCAGAGCATTGTGGTCTGAAAATATGCAGGGAATGATCCCAATCTTTTGGTACCAGTTGAGACCTGATTTGTGACCCAGAATGTGATCTGTTCTGGAGAATGTTCCATGTGCACTAGAGAAGAATGTGTATTCTATTGTTTTTGGATGAAATGTTCTTAATATATCTACCTGATGTCCATCTGGACCGGTGTGTCATTTAATGCTTTTATTTCCTTGTTGATCATTTGATGATTTGTCCATTTCAGTGAGGGGGTGTGTTAAAGTCCCCTACTATTATTGTATTATTGTTGACGTGTTTCTTTAATTTTGTTATTAATTGGTTTATGTAATTGGCTGCTCCTATGTTAGGGGCATAGATATTTAAAATTTTTAGATCTTGTTGGACAGACCCTATAAGTAGGGTATAGCATCCTTCCTTATCTCTTATAGTCTTTGGAGTAAAATCTCATTTATCTTTTATAAAGATCGCCACCCCAACTTTCTTTTGATGTCTATTAGCATGGTAAATTGTTTTCCACTCCCTCACTTTCAATCTGGAGGTGTCTTTGGGTCTTAATTGAGTTTTTTGTAGACAGCATATCGATGGGTCTTGTTTTTTTTTAATCCCATTCTGATACCCTATGTCTTTTGATTGGGGCACTTAGCCCATTTATATTCAGGGTAACTATTGAGAGATACAAATTTAGTGCCATAGTATTGCTTGTAAAGTGACTGTTACTGTATATTGTCTCTGTTCCTTTCTGGTCTACTACTTTCATGCTCTCTCTTTGCTTAGAGGACCCCTTTCAATATTTCCTGTAGGGCTGCCTTGGTGGTTGTAAATCCTTTTAATTTTTGTTTGTCCTGGAAGCCCTTTATCTTTCCTTTTATTTTCAGTGACAGCCTAGCTGGATATATATAGTATTGGCTGCATATTTTTTCGTTTAGTGCTCTGAATATATCATGCCAGTCCTTTCTGGCCTGCCAGGTCTCTGTGGATAGGTCTGCTGCCCGTCTAGTATTTCTACCGTTGTTACAGACCTCTTGTCCCAAGCTGCTTTCACGATTTTCTCTTTGTCACTGAGACTTGTAAGTTTTACTATTAGATGACGGGGTGTGGACCTATTTTTACTGAGTTTGAAGGAAATTCTCTGTGCCTTCTGGATTTTGATGCTTGTTCCCTTTGCCATATTAGGGAAATTCTCTGCTATAACTTTTTCCATTATACCTTCTGCTCCCTCTCTCTTTCTTCTTCTGAGATCCCAATTATTCTAATATTGTTTCATGTTATAGTGTCACTTATCTTTTGAATTCTCCCCTCCTGGTCCAGTAGTTGTGTCTCTTTTGCTCAGCTTCTTTATCCTCTATCATTTGGTCTTCTATATCACTAATTCTCTCTTCTGCCTCATGTACTTAGCAGTAAGAGCCTCCATTTTTTATCTCATCTCATTAATAGCTTTTTTGATTTGTTTAGTTAGATTTTAGTTCTTGTATTTCTCCAGAAAGGGATTCTCTAATATCTTCCATGCTTTTACCAAGCCGTGCTAGCACCTTGGTATTCGTCATTCTGAACTCAGTTCCGACATATTATTAATGTCCATATTGATTAGGTCCCTAGTTGTTGGTACTGCCTCTTGTTCTTTTTTTTTTGTGGTGAGTTTTTCCGCCTTGTCATTTTATCCAGATAAAATATATGAATGAGAACAAAATGCTAAAAGGGTAGCAGCAACCCTAGAAAAATAACCACTAATCAAATCAGAAGAGACCTGAAACTTGGGGAGGAGGGAGAAGAAAGGGGGAAAATAAGAAAAAAAAAGTGTGTGTGTATGTGTGTGTGTATTATATTATATGTTATATAGTATATAGATATAATATCTACCTATCTATATCTATATCTATATCTATATCTAAGACTGGGGAGTAGAACAGAGACACTCACGTGATTTTGGTTGTATTTTGTTCTGTTAGAAGAAACTACCTACCAAAATTTTAAAGGTAGAAAAACTTCTATATATACACAAAAATAAGGGTGAACACAATGAAGGTATGAAATATGACTCTAAAGATAAAAATTAAAAAGGATTCTAAGAAAGGAATTGATAAGAAGTTGGTTGAAAAAAGAAAAAAAGAGAAAGACTGTGATTGAAGCTGGAGACTAGAATAAAGCTAGGCACTAGATTCAGGGTGTATTTTGATCTATTGGAAGAAATTGTATGCCACAATTTTAAAGGAAAAAAAAATCCTATATGTTTATAAATAATAAGGGTATTTACAATGAAGGGATAAAATGTGACTAAATGAAAGTTAAAAAGGATTTTTAAAAAGATACTGATAAGATAAAATAGTAAAAAAACATTAAAATAGGAGAGAGGAAAAACTAAAATAGAATAAGAAAAAAATAAAATTTGAAAAATTTAACTTTGAAAGATTAAAGGATCATGGGATAAAATTCATGGGATGAATTCTATGTGTTACTTCTCCCCAGCTCTGGATTTCCGCTGTTCTCCTTGATTGGTGAGCTTGGTACTGGCTGGATGTTCTTGCTGATCTCCTTGGGGAGGGGCCATTGCAGTGATTCTCAGTTGTCTTTGCCCGAGGTGGAATTGTACCACCCTTGCCAGGGGCCAGGCTAAGCAATCTGCTTAGGTTTGCTCTTGGTAGCTTTTGTTTCCTAAATGCTTTCCGTACAGCTTTGGAGGACGGGAATGAAAATGGTGGCCTCCCAGACTCTGGCCTGGAGGAACTGAGAGCTCAGGGCCCCACTCCTCAGTGCGCTGTCAGAGAAAAACAGTCAATCTCTCCCGCCTCCGTGGCCTCCAGCTGCACTTAGAGCCTACCTGGCCTGTGACTGAGCATTTCTATCTTTGGCACAAAGCCCTGTTTGGAGTCTCCAAACTCATCAGATTCCTGCCACTCACTCCCATGCCACTCTGCTTAGAGGAGGAAAGAGAAGGTCTCTCTGGATCTTCCACTTGTGGGGTCCCTGCTTGAAGAGCAGTGGCCCGACTGTGCCTTGGATCACAGTTTAAGGTAACCCTGAGCTGAGACCCCCCCGCCCCCCCATCCTTGGCTATGTTTCTGCAGCCGAGTTCCCTGCTCCAATACCTGGGAGCTTTGCCATACTCAGACACCCCCGGTCTTTCTGTGACTCCACGGGTCCTGAGATCACACTGTCTCCAAGAGGGCTCCACCCCTGCTTAGCCTCTGGAGCGACGTCCCTCAGTGGAGCAGACTTCTAAAAGTTCTGATTTTGTGCTCCGCTGTTCCACAGCTTGCCAGGAACAGACCCCTCCCCCAGTGGTCTATCTTCCCATTGCTTCGGATTCATTTCTCCAAACGTCCTACCTTCCGGAAAGTGGTTGATTTACTGTTCCTAGAATTGCTGCTCTTCTTCTCTTCTGTCTCCCGTTGAGTTTGTAGGTGTTCAGAATGGTTTGATAACTACCTAGCTGAACTCCTGGGACCTGATGATATCTCAGTCTCCTATTCCTCTGCCTTCTTGCTCCACCCCTTACTCTTCTTTATCGTTTTCAGAACCAGGTGGGAAGAAGGGATGTTTCCTCCTCAGCCCTCACCAGTCCTTAGCCGGAGGGGATCCCTGCGTGAGTCAAGGTTGGGGGGTGGTGTCTTCAGGGACCACTGGGCCTCTCCAAAGTTGGGGCCAGACTTGGGCCATACAGTGCAGGGTCTACCCCAGTCAGAGTCTGGTTTTCTCTCCCAATTTTGCATTCTTCCTCAGCGTTGGAATTTCTGCCTTTGTGGAATACAACCCAAACAAGCCAACGGGGCCCACTCCCTTCAGAAGGCAGTCAGAGGATCTGGACATCTTTCCCTGTTCATATGTATAGTTGGTGTTGACTTTATTTTTAATTAGCTGCAGTGTGTTTCTGGATATGCTATACCAGGGGTTTTCAAACTTTCAAGGGGTAGATAGTCATTGCTTTAAGCTTTCTGAGCCATACGGTCTTTGTCCCAACTATATTGTACAACATAGAGACAATACACAAACAGGTTGCATCGCTGCATTCCAGTCAAACTATTTACAGAGACAGGTTATGGGCCATGGTTTGCTGACCCTTGTGCTATACCATGCTTATTTTTTCTGTCTCTTATTTGTGGACATTTAGACCTAACTGTCTTCATATATACATATATATATATATATATATATGTATATATGTACATATATATATGTATAAAATTTATAGTACATGAGCTCCTTCTTTTTTTTTTTTCATGAGCTCCTTCTTGAAGGTGCCTTATACCTCCTGAAAATAAAGCTCCCCGTTAACATGAAAAACTTCACAGACTTGTGGTAATAGTTTTGCTTTAGTTGTCCAGTGCTTAGAAAAAAGTACAATGACTAAAGTCATTACATGTTTACAAACGAGAAGTGTTTCATCGTTCATACTGGATCAATGCATATTTGAAAAACATAAGAATAAAACCTTTCCATTGGTAGACAATGCTTGCGAGAAACCTGTGGGTCTTGGAAGGCAGTCTGGCCCGCAGGGTAACCCATTGTTGACAGTGACAGCACAGCCTCCTTTGGCTTGTCCTTGCAGAATCATCACGAGGGCCAGCAAACCCATCTCTCAAAACAGGAGAGGCAGTCTGTGCTGCTGATCTTTTCCCAGCAGCACTGTTTTCTTCCTCCGTTAGTGTCCCACGCCCTGCCTCCGCCAGCACCCTTTCCATCTTCCTCCTTTTCTGTTTTCTCCTTGCTAGTGCTTTGGGCATGGCCGAGGTTCCTAACAGCAACTCCCCCTCCCCTTGTTGCCATCTGATTACAGAGTTTGTGGGTGCTAAGCCTCCCATAAGGGCTGATTTGGCCTGAGGGTTAAGGGCTATTTGAGGCATACCTCAAATCCTTCAAGCTAAAAACAGAAGAAGCACTCCTTAGATTGGGGCATCCTGAGGGTAGAGATTGGTAATGACCTAGGAAATCAGAGCTGTTCATTCTAGGAAAGTGGCTTTCACCGAAGTACCTAGACACCACCCTGAGAGGAGCCATTAGGGTTCAGAAACAGGAATTTATTTTAGATCCTCAGTTGGCAGACAGCAGCTGCGGTCTGTGTGATAGGTTCATGTTGAGCAGTAGGTTTTTTCCAGAGGAGCAAAGTGTTACAAAACCCAAATCAGCTTGTTGGCTGACATTTGAATTGAGAGCTTTGTTGGGCATGTAACCATGTTGGTTCACTTGGAAAAAGACATTATTATTTTTTTTTTAACAGATCCAGAAAGTCATTTGTGAATTCAAGGAATGGAACAGTAAGAGGGAAGAAATAGGCCTGAAGCATTTTTCTTTAACCCTGCCAGTGTCCCACAGACAACAAAGCCAGTATGCCGTGTACCCTCTCTGGTGCTGTTCTTTCTCACCTTTCAGAGGGCGTCTTTCTGTTTTTATCATTCTGTTGTAACCTTTCCCTGAGGGGATATTGTCTTTTTTTTTTTAATTTTAAAGATATAATTGATTTATTTTGTAATGCAATATTGTTTAACATTCACAGGCTGACTTGAATGAATTATTCATCAGCTTTTTTTAATTTTTAAATTTATTTTCAGTGTAACAGTATTCATTGTTTTTGCACCACACCCAGTGCTCCATGCAAACTGTGCCCTCTCCAATACCCACCACCTGGTTCCCCAACCTCCCACCCCCCGCCCCTTCAAAACCTTCAGATTGTTTTTCATAGTCCATAGTCTCTCATGGTTCACCTCCCCTTCCAATATCCCTCAACTCCCTTCCCCTCTCTAACTCCCCTTGTCCTCCATGCTATTTGTTATGCTCCACAAATAAGTGAAATCCTATGATAATTGACTCTCTCTGCTTGACTGATTTCACTCAGCATAATCTCTTCCAGTCCCGTCCATGTTGCTACAAAAGTTGGGTATTCATCCTTTCTGATGGAGGCATAATACTCCATAGTGTATATGGACCACATCTTCCTTATCCATTCGTCTGTTGAAGGGCATCTTGGTTCTTTCCACAGTTTGGCGACCGTGGCCATTGCTGCTGTAAACATTGGGGTACAGATGGCCCTTCTTTTCACTCCATCTGTATTTTGGGGGTAAATACCCAGTAGTGCAATGGCAGGGTCACAGGGAAGCTCTATTTTTAATTTCTTGAGGAATCTCCACACTTCTCCAAAGTGGCTGCACCAACTTGCATTCCCACCAACAGTGTATGAGGGTTCCCCTTTCTCCACATCCTCTCCAACACATGTTGTTTCCTGTCTTGCTAATTTTGGCCATTCTAACTGGTGTAAGGTGGTATCTCAATGTGGTTTTAGTTTGAATCTCCCTGATGGCTAGTGATGATGAACATTTTTTCATGTGTCTGATAGCCATTTGTATGTCTTCATTGGAGAAGTGTCTGTTCATATCTTCTGCCCATTTTTTGATATGATTGTCTGTTTTGTGTGTGTTGAGTTTGAGGAGTTCTTTATAGATCCTGGATATCAACCTTTTGTCTGTACTGTCATTTACAAATATCTTCTCCCATTCCGTGAGTTGCCTCTTTGTTTTGTTGACGGTTTCCTTTACTGTGCAGAAGCTTTTGATTTTGATGAAGTCCCAAAAGTTCATCTTCGCTTTTGTTTCCTTTGCCTTTGGAGACAGATCTTGAAAGAAGTCGCTGTGGCTGATATCGAAGAGATTACTGCCTATGTTCTCCTCTAGGATTCTGATGGATTCCTGCCTCACATTGAAGTCTTTTATCCATTTTGGGTTTATCTTTGTGTATGGTGTAAGAGAATGGTCGAGTTTATTTCTTCTACATATAGCTGCCCAGTTTTCCCAGCACCATTATTGAAGAGACTTTTTTCCACTGTATATTTTTTCCTGTTTTGTTGAAGATTATTTGACCATAGAGTTGAGGGTCCATATCTGGGCTCTCTACTCTGTTCCACTGGAAGTATAGTAGAACTTAATAAAAATGCAAGGTTCACACTTCACAAGGACAGCTGTAAAAAAGATAAATTGTCGAGGATGTAGAGAAATTGGAACCCTCTTACACTGCTGAGGGAGAAGTCCAGCGGTGCAGCGGCTTTGAACAACAGTCTGGCGGTTCCTCCAAAGGTGTAGCCCAGAGTTTATGACCCAGCAATTCCCCTCTCAGATATACCTACCCAAGACTTGAAAACATCCACACAAAAACTTGAACATGAATGTTCATAGTAGTTTGTATAGCACTTGTTCATAACAGCCCTAATCCAAAGGTTCATCTGTGGATGAATGGATACATAAAATGAGGTTTTTCCATAAAATGGAATATTGTTCAGTCACAGAAAGGAGCAAAATACTCATATATGGCACAACACGGATGAGCCTTAAAGACATGCTAAATGAAAGAACCTTGTCACAAAAGGTCACATATAATAGTATTTTTATGAAATACACCGAATTGGCAAATCTAGAGCAACGGGAAGTAGATTAGTGGTTCCCTGGGGCCGGCTGGGGCACTGCCGGGATTGGGTGGCAAGGGCTATATGCAGGGTTTCTCTCTGGGGTGACAGAAGTGCTCTCGAGTTGTGATGGCCGCGTGGTTCAGCAGGAATTCTGGGGCCCATTGGATTGTACACTTTAAATGGGTCAGTGGTATGGCCTATGAGCTAGATGTCAGTAAACCTATTTTTTTAACCAAATAAGGTTAGTGCCTAATTAGGATTCTACCCCTCTTCCCACCTGCAGCTAACACAGGAAGGCCAGGGGCTGTCAGTCTGACAGTGTCTGTAAATGCCCACGCATCACATTTGTTATCTTGTCCATCCTTACCATGATCTGATGAGGAAGTATTTTCCTGCTTTTTGTAAACGTAAATGTTATTGCTGAGGTCACGTAGCTGCTGAGGGGCAGAGCTGGGATTCAAGCCTCAGTCAGCCTCCAGACGCCGTGCTTGTGATGTTCATACAGCAAAGATTGTGTTTGTGGAAGGCACACACAGGTGTACGGAGGCTCCTGATCTCACCTGATCAGGGCTCTGTGTAGCTGGATTGGTCATTCTTGGAAGAACATTTGGAGGGTTGAAATGCTACAGTCTTGACTGTTTAAGTCTGTACTTTTGGCACTTTTTGTTTTTTAAGATCTTATTTATGTATTTGGCAGAGAGAGAGACACACAGCGAGAGAGGGAACACACAAGCAGGAGGAGTGAGAGAGGGAGCAGGGAGCCCAATGCGGGGCTCGATTCCAAGACCCTGGGATCGTGACCTGAGTGGAAGACCGATGCCTTCCACTTAATAACAACTGAGCCACCCAGGCGCCCTTCTCCTGGCACTTTTGATAAGCAAAGAGACCCCTTAATACGTTGAAGAGCAGACTCATGGCCCAGGGAACCCATCTTCAAAAACGATAGCCCAGTCCCTGAGAGAGGGTGTTACTAGCCACATTTTCCAGAGGAGCAAACCGGCTCAGAGAAGGGAAGTATTGGGGCCATGGGTATTCAGCGTGAGCCCAGAGCCATATGGGGTGGGAGTGGAGCTACCTGAGTCACAGGAAGTTTAAACTTTTCTTATTGCTTGTTAGGATGTGCGCCCCTGACCGTGGCATCGGACACTGCCAGGTTCTACAAGCCCATCCCAAACCCACAGAATCTCTGAGGGTAGGGCCAGGAATATGTATTTTCATGGAGGCCCCAGGTGATGTCGTGCCCTTTGGGAGCCACTGATCTAGAGATTCTGGAGGAGAAGTGCCCTCTGAGGTGCTGGTCCCCCGGATTTTAGTTGGTCATCTCATGACTCTTAACATGTGAAATATTAGGCACGCCCCAGATTCTGTGACTCCGAGGCCAGGTCTCTGAATTCAGGTCTTGCCAGAGGGTTGGGGTGACAGAGGGCCTTGAGATAATCCTCTCAGACCCCCTCATTTTGTTGTGGAAGCCTTGAAAGGCTGAGGAGCTTTCTCTGGACCCCGAATTTGGCCTATCAGAATCCATGTTTTCTTTGTGATTCTAGCAGACATTACACTGCCCTGCATTCTCCTTCAGTAGTGTGAGACCTAGATGGTCTCCCCAATGGACTCCCCAAACTGTATTCTTCTATAGAAGAATCAGTGGAAGTGAGGCAGTTGGAGGAGAAAGGAGAGGGGCAGCCCCAGCCCAGGAAGGGGCGGAGAGACACGAACAGGAGCTGAGCCCCTCCCTACACTGGCCTGCACGTTCTCATCTGATTTTCCCATCTTGTTTCACAGTAGCTCTGTGGGGCAAGTATTCCATGTTTTACCAGAGATGAAGAAACTGAGGGACAGAGGGGTCATGGGACCCATCCACATTATACAATTGGGATTCAAGCCCAGGAGTCCCTGAATTCAAGTCTATCACTTGCCAGTTATACCGATTTCTGTTTCCAAAATGGGCAGCCTACAGTGTAGAGTGGGGATAGACCGTCTGACATCAGTTTGTTTTGTCTCATTTTCATGTTCTAATAGGAAACTTCCCCGACCTCATCGGGCAGACTGGCAAAAGGGGACAAGCAGCAGCCAGGTGCCACGAGGAGGTCCTGCCCTGGCATCCCTGGGGGCCAAGCCCTCTCCTCGTGGTTTTCCATTTTACAACCCCTCTCCCTGTCACTGTGACACCTACATCCCATAGGGGCAGAGGAGTGAGAAGGGGTGAGTGATCCCAAAAGGCAGCCTTCTCGCATTTCAGAGGAATTTGTCCTGACAGTGGCAGACTCTCCTTTTGATCTTAGGGGCCCTTGTCTGGTGACGCAGCTCTGGTGATGGGCATTTAAAAGCCTTCTGTTGGTGCTTAGAGTCTGCACAGGACTGTGCAGGGTCTGCCCAGTAGTTATTAGGACAGTAACAAATTCCAGTTTTAAGTTTGCCCTTGTCATACAGGGAAACTTCAAAATGTTTGCAATAAAAGGGAATTCAGGATGTCGCTCACGATGGGGTTCAAGTGTAAGGGTGTGTTTGTTGCAGGCAGTGTAGATCTTTGCTTCCGGGGTCCTCCCAAGCCTCAGATAGTAAGGGTGGCAGCAGCCATGCCAAGCCTTAGCTGTTCATGGGAACCACATGTGATGCATTTTTAAAAAACTTCATTGAGGAATAATTAACAAATATATTTGTAAAAACTTAAAGTGTACACATGATGATTTGATACACATACACATTATAGAGTGATTACTGAGATGGAGATCATGAACATATTCATCAGCTCACATAGTTAACATAGTTAACTTTTATTTTCTTTCTGTGGTGGGAATGCTTATGGTTTGCTCTCAGTGACTTGCAAGTAAATAGTACCGTGGCATTAACTAGTCACTATGCTGTGCATTAGTTCCTCTGAACTTACTCTTCTTAGAGCTGAAAAATTGTACCCTTTGATCAATGCTGCTCTATTTCCCCATCCTTCCAGCCCCTGGCAACCACTATTCTATTCTGCATTTGTATGAAACTGGCACCCCCCCCGACTTAATATTCCACGTGGGTAATATCATACAGTATTTGTCTTTCTCAGTCTGGCTTATTTCTCTTAGCAAAATGCCTTCCAGGCTGATCCATGTAGTTGCACGTGGCAGAATTTCCTTTGTAATGGCTGAATAATATTCCATTGTATATATGTACCACATTTTCTTTACCCATTCATCTGTTGAAGCACACTTTATATTGTTCCAGTATCTTGACTATTTTGAATAATGCTGTAATGAATGTGGGTGTGCAGATATCTCTTTGAGATACTGACTTCAATTCCTTTGGATATATGCCCAGAAGTGGGATTGCTGGATCATATGGTAATTCAATTTTAAATTTTTTGTGGAACTGTTAATACCGCTTTCCATAATGGTCATACCACTATACTACCACCAACAGTGTCCAGGTGTCCTTTTTCCCCACATCCTCACCAACCTCAAGATCTCAGTTCTTTTTGGTAATAGGCTTCCTACTAGATGTTATCTCATTGTGGTTTTGATTTGTATTTTCCTGATGATTAATGATGTTAAGCATCTTTTCATATATCTTTTGTGTCTTTTTTTTTCTTTCTGAAAAATGTCTATTCAGGTCCTATGCCCATTTTAAAATCATATTATTTGCTTTTCTTGCTATTGAATTGTATGAGTTCTTTGTATATCATACATAATACAGTTTGCAAATTTTATCACCCATCCTACAGGCTTTTTTTTCAATTCATTGACTGTTTCATTGTTGTGAAGAATCTCTTTAGTTTGAAGCAGTCCCACTTGTTTATTTTAGCTTTTGTTACCTGTACTTTTGATGTCTTATCCAAGAAATCATTGGTAAGACCCATGTCAAGGGTCTTTTCTCCTATGTTTTCTTCTAGTAGTTTTATGGTTTCAGGTCTTACATTTGAATCTTTGTTCTATTTTGAGTTAATTTTTGTGAATGGTATAAGATAAGGGTCCATTACGTGCCCTCCATAATACCCACCACCAGGCTCACCCAACCTCCTACCCTCCGCCCTTTCAAAACCCTCAGATTGTTTTTCAGAGTCCATAGTCTCTCGTGGTTCGTCTCCCCCTCCAGTTACCCCCAATTCCCTTCTCCTTTCCATCTTCCCATGTCCTCTGTATTATTTCTTATGCTCCACAAATAAGTGAAACCATATGATAATTGACTCTCTCTGCTTGACTTATTTCACTCAGCAGAATCTCTTCCAGTCCCATCCATGTTGGTACAAACATTGGGTATTCATCCTTTCTGATGGAGGCAGAATGCTCCATAGTGTATATGGACCACATCTTCCTTATCCATTCATCCATTGAAGGGCATCTTGGTTCTTTCTACAGTATGGCGACCATGGCCATTGCTTCTATGAACATTGGGGTACAGATGGCCCTTCTTTTCACATCTGTATCTTTGTGGTAAATACCCAGTAGTGCAATTGAAGAATCATAGGGAAGCTATATTTTTAATTTCTTGAGGAATCTCCACACTGTTCTCCAAAGTGGCTGCACCAACTTGCATTCCCACCAACAGTGTATGAGGGTTCCCCTTTCTCCACATCCCCTCCAACACATGTTGTTTCCTGTCTTGCTAATTTTGGCCATTCTAACTGGTGTAAGGTGTTATCTCAATGTGGTTTTTTTTTTTTTTTTTTTTAAAGATTTTATTTATTTATTTGACAGAAATCACAAGTAGGCGGAGAGGCAGGCAGAGAGAGAGGAAGGGAAGCAGGCTCCCTGCTGAGCAGAGAGCCCGATGCGGGACTCGATCCCAGGACCCTGAGATCATGACCCGAGCCGAAGGCAGCGGCTTAACCCACTGAGCCACCCAGGCGCCCCTCTCAATGTGGTTTTAATTTGAATCTCCCTGATGGCTAGTGATGATGAACATTTTTTCATGTGTCTGATAGCCATTTGTATGTCTTCATTGGAGAAGTGTTCATGTCTTCTGCCCATTTTTTTTTTTTTTTATATGATTATCTGTTTTTTGTGTGTTGAGTTTGAGGAGTTCTTTATAGATCCTGGATATCAACCTTTTGTCTGTACTGTCATTTGCAAATATCTTCTCCCATTCCGTGGGTTGCCTCTTTGTTTTGTTAATGGTTTCCTTTGCTGTGCAGAAGCTTTTGATTTTGATGAAGTCCCAAAAGTTCATTTTTGCTTTTGTTTCCTTTACCTTTGGAGACATATTTTTGAAAGAAGTCGCTGTGGCTGATGTCGAAGAGATTACTGCCTATGTTCTCCTCTAGGATTCTGATGGATTCCTGCCTCACATTGAGGTCTTTTTTTCCATTGTGTACTGTGTAAGAGAATGGTCGAGTTTCATTCCTCTACATATAGCTGTCCAGTTTTCCCAGCACCATTTATTGAAGAGACTGTCTTTTTTCCACTGTATATTTTTTCCTGCTTTGTTGAAGATTATTTGACCATAGAGTTGAGGGTCCATGTCTGGGCTCTCTACTCTGTTCCACTGGTCTATGTGTCTGCTTTTATGCCAGTACCATGCTGTCTTGGTGATCACAGCTTTGTAATAAAGCTTGAAATCAGGCAACATGATGCCCCCAGTTTTGCTTTTCTTTTTCAACATTTTCTTTGCGATTTGGGGTCTGTTCTGATTCCATACAAATTTTAGGATTGTTTGCTCTTTGAAAGATGCCCGTGGAATTTTGATCAGAATGGCATTAAAAGTATAGATTGCTCTAGGCAGTATAGACATTTTAACAATGTTTATTTTTTTGATCCATGAACATAGAATGGTCTTCCATCTTTTTGTGTCTTCTTCAGTTTGTGTTCTTTAGTTCCTTGAGTACAGATCCTTTACCTCTTTGGTTAGGCTTATTCTCAGGTATCTTATGGTTCTTGGTGCTATAGTAAATGGAATCGATTCTCTAATTTCCCTTATGGTACTTTCATTGTTAGTGTATAAGAAAGCAACCGATTCCTGTACATTGACTTTGTATCCTGCCACGTTACTGAATTGCTGTATGAATTCTAGTAGTTTGAGGGTGGAGTCTTTGGATTTTCTGTATAAAGTATCATGTCATCTGCGAAGAGAGAGAGTTTGACTTTTTCATTGCCAATTTGAATACCTTTTATTTCTCTTTGTTGTCTGATTGCTATTGTTAGGACTTCTAATACTATGCTGAACAAGAGTGGTGAGAGTGGGCATCCTTGTCATGTTCCTGATCTCAACGGGAAGGCTGCAAGCTTTTTCCCATTGAAGATGGTATTTGCTGTGGGTCTTTCATAGATAGATTTTATGAAGTTCAGGAATGTTCCCTCTATCCCTATACTTTGAAGCGTTTTAATCAGGAATGGATGCTTGATTTTTCAAATGCTCTTTCTGTATCAATTGAGAGGACCATGTGGTTCTTCTGTCTTCTCTTACTGCTGTGTTCTATCACATTGATTGATTTGTGAATGTTGAGCCATCCTTGAAACCCAGGGATGAATCCCACTTGGTCATGGTGGATAAACTTTTTAATGTGCTATTGGATCTTATTAGCTAGGATCTTGTTAAGAATCTAAGCATCCATATTCATCAGGGATATTGGTCTGAAATTCTCCTTTTTGGTGGGGTCTTTGCCTGGCTTGGGGATCAGGGTAATGTTGGCTTCATAAAAAGGGTCTGGAAATTTTCCTTCTGCTTCAATATTTTGAAATAGTTTCAGGAGAATAGGTGTTATTTTTTGTTTGAAAATTTGGTAGAATTCTCCAGGGAATCTGTTGGTCCTGGGCTCTTGTTTTTGGGAGTATTTGGATCACTGCTTCAATCTCATTACTAGATATCAGTCTATTCAGGTTGTCAATTTCTTCCTGGTTCAATTTTGGAAGTTTATAGTTTTCCAGGAATGCATCCATTTCATCTAGATTGCTTAACTTTTTGGCATATAACTGTTGATAATAATTTCTGATAATTGTTTCGGTTTCCTTGGTGTTAGTTATGATCTCTCCCTTTTCATTCATAATTTTATTAACTTGGGCCTTCTTTCTTTTCTTTTGGATTAGTTTGGCCAATGGTTTATGGATTTTATTGATTCTTTCAAAAAACCAGCTTCTAATTTCATTGATACATTCTACTGTATCTCTAGTTTCTATCTCATTGATCTCTGCTCTAATCTTAATTATTTCCCTTCTTGTGTGTGGAGTTGGCTTAGTTTGTTGTTGATTATCCAGTTCTTTAAGGTGTAGAGACAGCTGGTGTATTCTGGATTTTTCAGTTTTTTTGAGGAAGGCTTGGATGGCTATGTATTTCCCCCTTAGGACCGCTTTTGCTGTATCCCATAGGTTTTGGACTGAAGTGTCTTCATTCTCATTGGTTTCCATGAATTGTTAAGTTCTTCTTTGATTTCCTGGCTGATGCAAGCTTTCTTGAGGAAGGTGGTCTTTAGTTTCTGGGTGTTTGAATTCCTTCCAAACTTTTACTTGTGGTTGAGCTCCACTTTCGAAGCATTGTGATCTGAGAACATGCAGGGAATAATCTCAATCTTTTGGTATTGGTTGAGCCCTGATTTGTGACCCAGTAGGTGGTCTATTCTGGAGAAAGTTCCATGTGCACTCAAGAAGAATGAGTATTCTGTTGTTTTAGGGTAGAATGTTCTGTATATATCTGTGAGATCCATCTGGTCCAATATGTCATTCAATGCTCTTGTTTCTTTATTGTATTTCTGCTTGGATGATCTGTCTATTACTGAGAGTGGTGTGGTAAGATCTCCTACTAATAATGTATTCATATCAATATGACTCTATCTTGATTACTAGTTTTCTTGTGTAATTGGCTGCTCCCATATTGGGGGCATAAATATTTACAGTTGTTAGATCTTCTTGGTGTATAGTCCCTTTAAGAATTATGTATTGTCCTTCTTCTCTGACTATAGTCTTTAGTTTAAAATCGAATTAATCTGATATGAGAATCACTACCCCGGCCACCTTTTGAAGCCCATTGGCATGAGAGATGCTTCTCCATCCCTTCACTTTCAGTCTGGATGTATCCTTAGGTTCAAAATGGATCTCTTGTAAACATCATATGGATGGGCCTTGTCTTTTTATCTAATCTGCAGCCCTGTGCCATTTTATGGGTGCATTTAGGCCATTCACATTGAGAGTGATTATTGAGAGTTACGTTTTTATTGATATCATGTTACCTGTGAGGTCTTTGTTTCTATAGATTGTCTTCATATATTTCTGTTCAATGATATTCTTGGCTTTTTCCCTGTTTCTTAGAACCCCCCTTTAATATTTCTTGCAGTGCCGGCTTGGTGGTCACATACTCTTGTAAACCTTGCCGGTCTTGGAAGCTCTTTTGAATGTCATTTTGAATGTCAGTCTTTCTGGATAAAGCATTCTTAGCTGCATTTTCTTCTCATTTAGTGCCCTGAATACACCTTGCCAGCCCTTTCTGGCTTGCCAGGTTTCTTTGGCCAGAAAGAGTGCACATGGAACTTATTATGATGGGCTTTCCTCTGTATGTAAGGAATTTCTTCCCCTTAAATGCTTTCAAGAGCTCCTGTCTAAAATTATGATTCAGCATTTTCACAATCAGGTGTCTTGAGGTCTTTCTAGATTCTATGATCTTGGGGGCAGACCTTTCTGCCTCTAGTACACGAACGCTGGTTCCATTCGCCAGATTGGGAAAATTTTCATGGAGAATTTGTTCAACTATATCTTCTAGTCTTTTTTCTTTCTCCTCCCCATCAGGGATTCCAATAATTCTGACGCTGGAACGTTTCATGCATCATTTATTTCCCTAATTCTGTTTTCATGGCTTCTAAGCTGTTTGTTCCAGGCTTCCTCCTGATCTTTTTTCTCTGTTTGTCCTCCAGATCACTAATTCTATCTTCTGCCTCAGTTACCCTAGCTTTTAGAGAATTTAGATTAGATTGGAGCTCTTTGAGAGCATTGTTAACATTATCCCTGGTGACTTTCACTTCTGCCTTAATCAATTCTATTTTGTCATCAAAGGCTTTCTCCAAGCTAGCTATTGCCTGATTAGACTGAATTCCCTTTCTGACATACTGTTTATGTCCATATCCAAAAACCCTGATGATGAGGGCCCAGTCTCTGAATTTTTCTTCCATTGGGCATTCCTCCTCCTAGTCATTTTGGTGAGAGATGGCTGAATGGATGTTTAGCAGAATGTATCAATCGTGGTTCAGGCAAGGTACATCCTGGAACGCTTCTGAGCAATCAGGAGTCCCCACCAAAAGGAAAGAAAAAAGAAAAGAAAAGGAGAGAGAAAGACAGGAAAAGAAATAAGAAAGATAAAATAAAAGAGAAGGCCCTGTCCAAATGGGCCCCAAAGGTAAGATTTATGATGTATGCAAACAAAAACAGAGAAACAAGAAGACCAACAAAATAAGATGACAAGAGAAAAATTAATTAAAAAAAAAAAGATCCCCATCAAAATGAACCCCAAGTATAAGATTTATATACTCCCAGAACAGAAACAAATACACAGAAACACTGACGGAAGGACAAGATGGACAAGACGGGAGGGTGGTTATAAATTCTCGGCGTAGGCAAGGAAGGTTAATTTGATTCTTCCTGGATATATCTTGATATCTTTTTAAAGGACTCAACTTTCCTGAGATAAAGGGGGATTAAAACTGGTTTACGTATAGGGGTAGCATTGATTGGGGAAAAGGGATTACCTTGAATCTTATCTCTATATGAATATTAATAAAATAAAATAAATTTAAAGATAGAAAAGCAAAAGAAATACACAGGTGTATGTATCAAAAAAGTTCAGGTTAAAAGGTTATTATGGAATTTTGATGTACTGAACATCTCATTGTAATGATAAATAGGTTAAAAAGTTATATATATATATATATATATATATAAAAGGAAAAAACCAGAATTGTGGGAACAAATTAAAAATAAATGTTATATCTATGAAGTAGTGGTGGTTGTCCTCTTGTTTTTTTGTTTTTTGTTTTTGGTTGGCTTTCTGGGGGAGGGTCCTGCCACGTGGGTTTTCAGGGAATCTCGCTAGAGTTGAGTCCTCCTGCTCCCATCAAGGGGCTGGGCTCTGAGGAAACCGGTTTTTCAGGCTTTTGTTCTCTGGAAATTTTTTTATTTGTTTGTTCATTTGTTTTCTCTCCTTTTGTTGGCTTTTGGTGGTTCTTTGGGGGTTTAGAGGAAAACAAATTGCACCCAGACCTCCCTCTCAGAGAGAAGCCTCAGTGTGTTCCCCTCTGGGTGCTCCAGAGCACATAAATTCCCCCTCGGCCACTGGCAGAGCATGTCCCCAGTCATGGTCTCTGGGGTCATAGGAACTCCCACTTGTACCCCAAACCAGGAGATATACTAGCTGGGCTGTCTGGGCAGGTCCTGACCACCAGAGAGGTCCCAAGCAGAGAGAGCGCATTGAGATTTTCCTGCTGGTCCAGGCTGGGAGTGCTCAGACTCTCCGGGTCCAAGAGAGCACTGGTTGGCACCTGCATGCACCTCTCTCAGAGGAGGGTGTGGGGCATGACTCAGACCCCGGTCTCACAGTGCGTGTGCAGAGTGCAAAAGGCTGTGGTTCTGTTGGCTGCTGTCCACAGCAGTCTCCCTCACCCTCATGGGCGCTGCCACCCAGACGCTCTCAGGTGCACCTGTGACTCAGGGACCAAGACCTGGCTTCTTCACTGCACTCTCTTGTTCCCTGCCAGCAGTGGCCATCCTGGATCTGTGGGCTTAAGTCCCTGTCCCTAACCACCCAATTCCACCAATTCCTCCAATTTCCCCTTAAGATCTTTTGCTTTCCCTCCAAAAGATCTTTTGATCTTTTTGAGTGCTTTCAACCAGACTCCAAGTTAATGCTGGTCCCCAATTACAGGGCACTCTAGTATAGGGGTATTACTTTTCAATGGGTCACTTCTGGTGGCTCCCTCCTCCTTGTTCATTTTCTGATATCAGTCTGATGTTCTTACTCCTCTTTATCTGTCCACTGGCGTCTTCTGCCCCCGTAGAGATCGAGAAGTGTATAATTTTTTAAAAATATTTTATTTATTTATTTGACAGACAGAGATCACAAGTAGGCAGAGAGGCAGGCAGAGAGAGAGGAGGAAGCAGGCTCCCTGCTGAGCAGAGAGCCCAATGTGAGGCTCGATCCCAGGACCCTGAGATCATGACCTGAGCCGAAGGCAGAGGTTTTAACCCACTGAGCCACTCAGGTGCCCAGAAGTGTATAATTCTAATCTCAGGCTGATTTCATGGGTGATCAGAGTTCTTTGGTAGGTAATCCGCTCACTTTAGGGAACAGGTTGAAACAGCGCCTCCTACTTCTCCACCATCTTGTCTCCTTCCGCCTAATTATGACTGTTTTGACCTGATAACTTCAGTTGCGTAAAAATCTTCCACCCATTTACTTGTTCACATAGTTTATGTTGTTGTTATCCCAATTTACATCTTTTTATATTATCTATCCATTAACAAAATATTGTTGCTATAGTTATTTTTACCTTTTTTGGTCTCTTAACCTGTATGTTGGAATTCAAAGTGATTTATACCACTTTGTAGTAATACCACTTTGTAGTATTAGAGTATTTTGAATTTGGTGCTATGTTTTCCTCTACTAGTGAGTTTATGCTTCTACCTGTTTTCATGTTACTAATCAGTGTTTTTTTGTTTGTTTGTTTCAGCCTCAGTAACTCATTTTAGTATTTCTTGTAAGGCAGATATGATGGTGATAAATTCCTTCAAATTTGGTTGTTTGCAAAAGATTATATTTCTCCTTTACTTCTTAAGGACAACTTTACTGGGTAAACTATTCTTGGCTGAAAAAAACAAACAATCAAGGTAAAAAATGGACAGAAGGCATGAACAGATACTTCTTTAAAGAAGACGTACAAATGGCTAACAGACATATGAAAAAATGTTCCTCATCATTAACCATTAGGGAAATTGAAATAAAAACCACACTGAGATACCACCTTATCCAGTTAGAATGGCAGAAATTGGCAAGAAACAACAAATGTTGGAGAGGATGTGGAGAAAGGGGAACCCTCTTACACTGTTGGTGCGAATGCAAGTTGGTGCAGCCACTTTGGAAAACAGTGTGGAGGTTCCTCAAAAAGTTAAAAATAGAGCTACCCTATGACCCAGGAATTGCACTACTGGGCATTTACCCCAAAGATACAGATGTAGTGAAAAGAAGGGGCACATGTACCTCAATGTTCTTGGTTGACAGTTTTTAAAAATTTTTCCTTAAGCACTTTATATATGTTACCTCCTCTTTTGGTCTGCAAGGCTTCTGCTGAGAAAGCTGCTGATAGTTTTCTTGGGATTCCCTTGTATGTGATTAATTTTTTTTCTCTTGTGTTTTCAAAATTCTCTTTTTGCCTTGGTTTTGACTCTTGTGAAGATCTCTTTGGGTTGTATCTGGGGACCTTTGAGCTTCATGCACCTGATAGCTGTACTTTTCCCAGATTTGGGAAGTGTTCAGCCATTATTTAAGTAACTTTTCTGTCCCTTCCTCTGTCTCTTCTTCTGGGACACCCATAGTGCAGATAGGATTTCACTGATTATGTCCCATAATTCACATAGGGTTTCTTCACTCTTTTCTATTCCAATTTCTTTTTTCTTCTCTGACTGGATGATTTCAACCTGACCTGTTTTTAAGTTTCCAGATTCTTTTTCCTGTCTGAGTGAACCTAATGTTGGAGCTTCTTCTGTATTTTTAATTTCATTCATTGTGTTTTTTCAGCTCAGAGTCTTGGTTAGATTCTTTTCGTATGATTTATGTCTCTGTTGAACTTCTCATTTTGCTCATGTATGGTTTTCCTTCATTCATGAAATTGTGTTTTCTTGAATCTCACTGAGCTTCCTTAAAATTCCTTAAAAATGATTATTTTAAATTCTTTTTCAGGTAACTCACAGATCTGCATTTCTTTGGGATTGGTTACTGGAAAATCATGTTCCTTTGGTGGTGCCATGTTTGCTTTGTCATGTTTCTAATGACTTTGTGTTATTAATTATTTGCATTATTAATCTTTGCACATTTGAGGGTGCATTCACCTCTTCCAGCCATTTGAACTGGCTTTGGTGGGGAAAGACTTTGACCTAAAGTTGGCTGCAAGGGTGGCAGGTCTGTAGAATGCAGCATCTTTTGTTCTGGGAAGGCACAGCAGTGTGGTTTCCATGCAGTTGTGCCAGCTGAGGTCCATGTGGGCATAGACTTGTGGGTATTTTCTGTGGCCAAGACTGTGGGTGGCATGGTGACCAAGGCTGTTGGGATATTCAGAGGTGAAGGTTGCTTGGATCTTCTGTTCTATTTTTGCCTGTGGGAGGAAGTTCTAGCACAAGGGGATCCCTCTTAGCCTGTAGCCTGGAATGTTGGCACTCAGAGCAATAGGAGAGCAGGAGTCCTGGGATCAGATGCCTGAGGGACTACCACAGTGCCTGGGTCCTGGGGCACCAGTTCCCTTGCTGTGGCGGTAGCACTGATGTCTAAGGTGTGGTTATGTAGAACCTTGTGAAACCAGGGTCTCTGGGTCTTGCAGTGATTCTGGCCAGGTAGATAATGCGGCAGAGGCACAGGCCCTGGGATAGCAAGGAATAGCAGTGGCTTAGGCCTAGGGGACAGGGGTCCGTAGCAATAGGGCCTGTGGATGGTGGTGGGTCACTCACAACTTTGGCCTCAGGGGCAGTTTCAGGATAGCAGAAGCACATCCCTAGTGATGGTCTATTAGAGCCCAGTTAGGATCTGGGGAGCGAGTGCCCCTGGCAATGACAGTTCAGAGCTTTTACCTGGAACCTAGGGCCAGGATCAGAGCGGTCATAGTTTGGCCTGGTGATGATGGTTCAGAACAGTAACCTGGGACCTGGAGGCTGGGGCTCTGAGCAGTGTCAGCACAGCCCCATCAATGAAGGTTCACAGATATGACCTGGGACGTGGGGGTGGGGCTCAGGATAGCCCCTGCAAGGGGGCAAAGCTGCAACCTGAGTCAAGGGCAGGGCTCAGGACAGTGGCAGCTCCCGTCTGGTATTTGGTGAGGCACTGTGAAGTCTTGATCCCAAAGAATTGGGTACAGCAGTGACAGGGCTCCTGAGGACAGATCTTATTGCAGTAACAGCTCAAGGCATGAGGAGGGGACTCAGTGGTGGGAAAGGGCAGCTCCATCAGCTGGGAACAGCACTGGTGTAGACTGTGGGAGGCCACGGTAGCAACGGCTGCAAACATCCGCAGTGGTGTGGCTTGCTGGGGTTCTCCTGCCTCTCCTTTACCCCATGAGAGCAGCTGCCCCTGAATGGGTCCCTGGTGCACCAAGCCACTCTTTTTTTTTTTTTTAAAGATTTTATTTATTTATCAGAGAGAGAGAGGGGGAGAGAGCGAGCACAGGCAGACAGAATGGCAGGCAGAGGCAGAGGGAGAAGCAGGCTCCCGGCAGAGCAAGGAGCCCGATGTGGGACTCGATCCCAGGACGCTGGGATCATGACCCGAGCCGAAGGCAGCTGCCCAACCAACTGAGCCACCCAGGCGTCCCACCAAGCCACTCTTGACTTGAGAAAAGGGAGATGTGGGTAAAATCCTTCCTGTCCTTTACTGTGTGACTATGCTTAGGTTTTATGCTCTTCAGGGCTTTTGCTTTTTAAAAACTGTAGCCCAGAGCTTTCCCTGAGTTATTTTCATTGATTGGCAGTTATTTATGAACTCTTTTCTTTGTTTTTTAATGGGGATGATGTGCACTGGGATCCCCTAGTCCTCCGTCTTGCTGACTGACAGTACTTCCCTTGCACAAGGCAGAGTTTTATAAACTATTGAGCCCAGGTCCCTCCTAGAGGCTCAGATTTAATTGGTCTGGGGTGTGCCAAGATACTGGGGGCCCTAAAGCTCCCAGGTGCCTCTGATGTACGTCACAGTTCCCTTTCTGAGGCTCTGCTCTGTAGGAAAAGCTGCTTTAGCTAGCCCAGCTGGAACCCTCTGGTTTTCCAGTGCCTACAAGGACGATAGCTCGGGAGGCAGGATACACAGTGCCTATTGCTATACGACCACAAAAGTTTATGCTGCTTAAATTAGTCAGTCTTTTAAATGGTGCCAGTCCATATTGAGTACAGATTAATCCAAAGCTCAAATGCTCTAACATTTGGTCTAGTGAGGGGATGTAAATCTGGGTGCAACCACAACAGATGCTCACTGTATTTTAGTTCTTTTCATGCAACTCTTTTAAAAACAAGTCATACCTGTAAGTGTCCCAAATGTTTGGCTGGATGCCTGAAATATACAAGGAGGATCTCTCAATCTTTGTGGGACTTTGCCACGAGTTGCGAAACTTCTAGTTTCGTACACTAGATGGCACAAGAAGACCATCGGGCTGAGGCTGCTGCCTCCGGTCACTGAGGCTCCGTCAAAATGAGGCTGCAGAGTATCGTTTTTTTCAGGTGTTAGTAGGATTCAGACAAGGCAAAACAACTCTGTGTGTTGCTACTGGGACAAAATGCAGAGATTCATTTTCTCTGGGGGGTGTTGGATCTCCTTGGGTGAGAAACACAGGCAGATAAACATTAGTTCAAGGTGACAGCTGCCAGACAAGGGGCCAGGTGTGGAGCTCAGAGGAAGGGGCTGGGGTGGGGGAGGGGGCTTGAAAAGATGCAGAAACTGCCCTGGTTCTGCCTACACACAAGCCATAAAAAAATGTCGATATTTAGCACTTTCTTTTGAGAAAGAAACAATGTCTCACACCAGATAGCAGGTTTTCATTTCTAACATCACTGGTAGCATGTCGACTCAGGTCCTGACAGGCAGGCAAACAGAGAAAGGGTAGCTTTGAAAGGAGTTTGAATTGACCACCCCTACAGAGAAAGGGGTCTAGTCCTGTGACTTCTCTTCTGCAAGATGTTTCTGGAATTAGAAAATGGTGCATTTTGTGGAGAGAGCTGGCCAGGAGCTGTTCCTTCTGACTGATGGGAGGGCTGGTGCGTCTGTTGTTAGAGGTGTGTGTGTGTGATCTGAAGGCAGAGCTTCTAGGTAGAGTGAAAACACCAGGGTGTCCTTGGATTTCCTGGCCCACAGGTGGCTGACAGCCTCCGGCCCAAGACTGCTGGCCATGTGAAGTGGCCTAGCACAGGGTCACACACTGCTGAGGCTGGCGGTCCTATTTGAAATGACTCTTTGGTCGGCTGGACTCTCTGTGCCTTCATGCTCTGTCCTTAGATCAAGACTAACTCGCCTTGCAGATGGGGGAGC
Source organism: Mustela nigripes (assembly GCF_022355385.1). Taxonomy (NCBI): domain Eukaryota; kingdom Metazoa; phylum Chordata; class Mammalia; order Carnivora; family Mustelidae; genus Mustela; species Mustela nigripes. The sequence continues at coordinate 210,466,995 of NC_081558.1, read as the reverse complement.
TCCTGTCCCATGTCTTTCCTTTTGATTTCTCTGCTCCGTCTACACTCTTGCTATTGATACGCATTCTGGCTTTGCCTTGAGTGGACGCTGCCTTCTCTTTGGCATTTCATCTAGAATGTGTTGGCAAGACCTGCATGAGGAAACTGCAAATGACTGTTTGTCTGATTGGGGTAGCCTTACTGGTGGTGGCTGCCTGTTCGGGAAACAAATCTGGCTTAAGCATCTTCAGGTTGGGATAACGAGCTCGTTCTGATTGTTGTGGGTCAGTATTCAGAGCAGGCAGCCACAGGAGAGTCTAGGTTGGGGGCCACTGCTCATGTGGATACAGATGTCTGTGGAAATTGTGTGTAGGACGAAATATTCTGCTTCTTTATTCAGAAGACAGTGTCTCTGATACCAGTAGGACCAAACACCAGCAGTGGGTGGGCAACCGTTAGAACCCACCCTCTTTCTTTTGTGGCTTATTAGTGGCAAGTGTCTATAGGGGAGGCCACTGCCACCACAGACTGTCCCTCAGCCTCAGCCAGCCCTACTGAACCAGAGTCTGCGCTGTCACAAGATGTGTGTTCCTGGGAAGGGTAGAAAAGCTGCGTCTGGGTGTGTCTAGCTCTAGGCACTGTGTTTTGCCGAGTTGTGCCGGTCTCCCGCGCCCATCAGTCTGACCATCAGCAAACTGGAGAGCCAGGGTGGGGCAGCTGGTCCACGATAAGAGGCTCCATTGAAGCCAGCCCAGCTGCAGGGAGTGGGGCGGGGGGCTGCGGGTTCCGCCGCGAGCCCAGATTATCAGAGCAATTATCGAGGTTTTGCCCCTTGTACTCTGGGCCATGACTGTTCCCAAGCCCCTCACAGTACCAGGTGAGGTGGCCCCACAGAAGCTGCCCGCTCCTCACCTGCACTCCATGCTGGGGAGCTGCCGGGAAGTTGGAGCCCAGTCTCCCTAAAACACATTTCCGAGGTTCACCTTCACGGGGTGGGGGTTAGACCCTAATGCGGCAGTGTTGTTCGGACGTCCGCGAGCCGCTGTGGGTACATTAACGCTGGTGGGCCTTGACTGGAGGGGTGCAGGGACTTTCAGACCGGCCAGCGTTTCCATAGTGTTTCCAGGGACTGCCTAGCTACGAGGGGCCAGCACGGTACAAGACGGGTGCCAGCCATGAGTGGGCTCCATCCTCGCCAGGCACTGTTCTCTGTCTGCTAGATGAAGAAGGCCCAGCTCAGTGGGTCACCAGGTAAAGTCCCTTCCTTGCTGGACACAGCCCTGGTCTGCTTGAGGCCACATGGGCTTTATACCCATCCAGCGTCTTTCAGGTCATTTCTGTGGGCCACCCTCCAACTTCCTGTAACACTTCCATTAAGAGCAGGAATGGGTTTGGTTGGAATCTTAAAGAATGGGGCAGTGGGGATGGGGGCAGCCTTCTTATTCGCTTCCCTTAGGCTGTCCATGGGTTTCTGCGGGCGAGGAAGGGGGCAGACTGCAGTCTGAATCCTGGCTGTGCCTTCCCTTTCTTGTGGCTTTGGTTCCACGCAGCGGGTTCTGACATGCCTCTAGCTCACAGACTGAGCCAGGCGGAGCTGCTGGCAGCCACAGGCATCCTGGCCAGGCCGATTTCACGGCATTGTTCCCGCGCATTAGCTCATATTTATGTGGAATGATGGGGAACAGTGCCCGGTGTCCCTTCTTTTGTTTATATACTTTTTTTTTTTTTCCTTTAGTGAGGTGGGTAAAAAGAGCTGACTCCCTTTTAAGGGACATGAAAACTGAGTTTTGTCTTCCCTTCCTATTAATGTTAAACAAAAGTCACCTTAGAATTCAAAATCACATGGGGTCCGTCACTGGCAGGAAGCAAGGCCTTTCCTCGTCAACGTATAACTTACAGTAAGTTCTCAGCAGACCCCAAAAATGCCTTTTATCATGTTCTGGTTTTTCCCTCCCACTGTTTTATTTCACTTACAACATCACTCAGGCCCAAATGGTATTTGTCAGGAGTAATTGGCAAACGCTGGAGGCTGTGTTCAAGGCTGCTTGAATGGAAAATCTCAAAGCAGTCGCCCATGTTGAAAGAAAATATTACATTTGATCTTTTTTTATGATTTCTGCAGACATGATGCGTGTCTGCATTCTTTAGCCTTATAACCCCTTTGTATTTGGAAGAAAAAAAAAAATCCCTGCAGGAAGTAGCACTTCACATTTAATTTACAGTATGCCCGAAAAGTAACCACAACACATGGGAAGTCATTTTAAAAACACCTCCATGATTTATTTTTATTAGCCATCTAATAAACCTGTACTGGTTTGCAGGTTGTTATACGTTGAATGATGACTTTGAGCCTAGTGTTTCATGTCTGTTTCTATGAGGCTGTTTACTGTTCTGGATGAAAACATGCCTAAGGATGCTGGCAGCCGTCCGCGAGTGTGTAATGCCCGCTCGCTGGGTCTTGTTTGTAAGCGGCGTGCTTTCGGATACAGCAAATTAGGATTCTCGGATCAAGTGGAGGTCCCGAGCGGAGGTGATGTGACTGACAGCAGTGTGGTGAACCGGGGCTGGGTGCCCTGAATTGCTGGGCTGCTCCCTCAGCCAGACGGAACCTCTGTGTTTTCTCTCCTGGGCACACAGCACTGTATAGGTATAGATGACAGAGCGTGGACAACCTAATCGAAGTCCGTCTTCCTCCGCATTCCAGATGTGTATGGAATATGGTCATGTCCTAAGAAGGAAGCGGCATAGGATCTCAGAGCTTGTGGCGAGTCCTTACCACCTTGTACCTACTACGCTGGGGTCGTTCTGGAACAGGAACATACACTAAGAGTCCTCTCAGTGTCACAGAAACTCTGGATCACCGGTCCCCAAACTACAGCTCCTCTCCATTTTTGTAAATATAGTTTGTTTTTTTCCTAAATGCAAACTTTATAAAGTTGTGATGAAATATGCATAACTTAAAATTTGCCATCATGACCATCGTTAAGGCTACAGTTTGGTGGCATTGAGTACGATGTTGCATAAGCATCACCGAGGTCTGTTTCCAAAGCTTCATCACCCCAGAGGGAAACTCAGTGTCCATTAATCAGTAACTCCCCCTTCCACTCCCGGCCCCGCCCCAGCACCTGGTAGCCTCTCATCTACTTTCTGTCCCTATGATTTGCCTGTTCCAGATATTTCATAGAGGTGGAATCGTATACTCTGAGTCCTTTCCGTCTGGTTTGTTTAACTTAGCCTCCTGTTTTTGAGGTTCATGCATGATGTGGCATGTATTAGGGATTCATTGCTCCTTCTGGCTTTGGTGAGGTTTCATTGAGAGTTAAGCATCGTAAGTATTTAGGTGTATGTCTTATTTTACATATTTTTACATTATGAAATAATTACCACAATTAAGCTAATGAATATATCCATCACCTCACGTAGTTACCATATAATTTTTTTTTCCTTTGTGGTAAAGGCACTTAAAATCTACTCTCTTAGCAAATTTCAGGTATACAAAACAGTACTATTAACTATAGTCACAGCATTGTACATCAGATCTCCAGAACTTACTCATCTTGCGTTGCTGCTTTTTTCCTTTGTGATAAAAACATAAAATAACCATAACATAAACGTAATATAAAATTTGTCATCTTCACCATTTTTAAATGTACACTTTAGTAGTGTCAACTATATTCATATTGTTGTATGACAGATCTCTAGGACTTTTTCATCTTGCAGAACTGAAGCTCTATACCTATTGAATAATACCTCCCCTTTTCCCTCTCCCCTCTGCCCCTGGGGACTGTCATTCTACTTTTTATTTCTAAGAGTTTTTCTCCTTGGATACCTCCCAGGGGTGGAATCATACAGTATTTGTCCTTTTGTGACTGACTGACTTTTGTAGCATGTAACAGAATTTCCTGAATAATACCTCCATGTATTTATGACATATTTTGTTATCTGTTCATCAGTTGGTGGACACTTGGGATGTTTCTACCTCTTGGCTGTTGTGAATAATGCTGCTATGAACGTGGACGTACAAATATCTGTTTGAGTCTTAGCTTTCAGTTTCTTTGGGTGTTACCCAGAAGTGTATAAATAAAGTTTTATTGTAACACAGCCATGTCTGTTTGTTTATCAATTGTCTGTGGCTGTTTCCCCTTACAACAGGAGAGTTGAGCAGTTGTGACAGAGACCATATGGCCCACAAACTTGAAAATATTTACTCTCTGGCCCTTCCCAGAAAGACTTTGCTGGCTGCTGCTCTGGATCTAAAGAACACGTATGTTTTACATTTAGTGGCTCTGTTGGAGAGTTTACTTCTCTTGGTCACTGGTTTTGAGTCAGGCCTAATTATTTACCTGGTGTTTGGTAGACACAAAGCAGTCACAGCCAGTTCTAGTCATAGAATGACTCTTTTGGCCCCAATGCATCAGCTTACCTCCCAGGGGCTTGACTGACAATGATGAAGTATGAGATCTCTACTGCGGCGATATTTTTTTTCCCTGCCATAATACATATGTATTAGTCTCTTAGGGCTGCTATAACAAATAACCACAAACCTTGTGGCTTAAAACAATAACATTTTAGGGATGCCTGGGTGGCTCAGTTGATTGAGCATCTGACTCTTGGTTTCAGCTCAGGTCAGGATCTCAGGGTCGTGAGATGAGTCCCATGTCAGGCTTATGCTCAGTGCAGAGTCTGCTTCAGAACCTCTCCCTCCCCCTTAGTCCCCCTCGCTGCTCTCTCATATAAATAGATAGATGGATAAATAACTTAAAAAAGCAAAAATGACAAAAAGAAAAGCATTTTATCCTGTCACAATCTTGGAGGCCAGAAGTCTGAAATCCGGTGTCAGTAGAGTTGTTTTCTTCTGGAGGCTCTAAGGAGGAATCTGTTCCACACCTTCCTCCTAGGTTCTGGTGGTTGCTAACAATCCTTGGGCTTCCTTGGCTTATAGCTACATCATCCCAGTCTTTGCCTCCATGGTCATATGACCTGTTTTCTGTCTCTCTCTTTAGCTGTTTCTCCTTTTCTTTTAAAAGGACCTCTCATTGAGAGGGCACCTGTGTGGCTCAGATGCTTAAGAAGCGTCTGGCTCTTGGTTTCAGCTTAAGTTGTGATCTTGGGGTCATGGAACTGGGCCCTGCTTCAGGCTCTGCACTCTGCATGGAATCTGCCTGAGGTTCTCTTCTTCTGCTCCTCCCCTCCCCCTGCTCAAGGTCTCTCTCTCTCTCTCTCTCTCTCTCTCAAATAAATAAACTCTTAAGAAAAAAAAAGAGAACTTGTCATTGGATTTAGGGTTGCTCTAGGATGAGCTCATCTTGAGATCCTTCACTCAATTACATCCATAGAAATACTAATTTCCAAATAAGGTTACATTCACAGGTACTTGGGTTTATGACTTAGACATTTCTTTTGGTTGTGGACAGGTGACACTGTAGGGGAGGGAAAACAGTTTTCTCTACTCTTTTAAGTTCAGTGACAGGGGCCTGTGTCTTAAACTGCCAAAAGACAGATCAATAGGAGGAAACATTTATTTTACATGCACACAGGGGCTGCATAGAAAACAAAACCCAAAGAAATAGTTAGGCCTGAGACCTTATTTACTATTTTTAAAAAGGTAATAAATGTAGAGAAGTGACTAGGCAAAGGAAAAGGGGTTTGGGCTTCGGGGCAGCCCAGTTTTGGGAAGGTAAATATACGGGGAAACTAATGGAAAATAAGAGCTATCAGTAAGGGCTGTGACGCGGACTGAAGTTGGCAATGACACAGAGTCCCCGGTGATTAAGAGTTGTTCTGCTCTTCCTTGTACAGGGACAAATAGAAATTTATGCCCTGATTTTAGGCAGAAAGGAAGAGAGCAGAGAGTTCTTCCTGCATCTACTGTTTCTCAATTGCCTGTAACCCAAAAAGCCCTATGCTACAGTGACATATTCTGGGGTACATGTTCTGATTCATTTCAACTCCATACAACACAGTATGACATATAATGAATGATATTTAGGTCCAAGCTGTATAGACATATGTATATCTAATATAAACACCCATCCCATGAGTGGACTCAGAGTTCTAGAAAATATAAGCAATCCTGTAGAGAAATAAGACAAATGACACTGCTCTTCTTGGTGACCTTTACAACCATATTTATCCAGATATTAAGTGAAGCAGCATGTAAAGATCTCAAAAAAAAAAACTAGTCATTTTATTGGTAAAAATGAATATTGAGGATATAATTACTGAAAAAATTTTAAAAGTATATTTTAAGGAATAAATTATTTCTTAGAGGAGTAATGATTTTGTTCCCTTCTATAATCCATAGATAATTAAGCAAGCACGTACTACATGCAATGTTGTATTTGTTTCAGGTGCATGACACAGTGATTTGGAAATTCTGTCCTTTGCTCAGTGCTCACCTCAGTAAGTGCAGTCACCCTTTTTTCTTGTCTTGCTCCTGCTAGTGATGGGAAAACTTTGGTCTTTCACTTTCAGTATAATGTTAGCCATGGGTTGTGCAGACATCCTTTATCAGGTTGAGAAGGTTCCCTACTATTTCTACTTTATTGATTTTTTTTTTTTTAATCATAAAAGGGTCTCAAAATTTGCTAAATGCTTTTTCTGTATCTGATCATGTGATTTTTGTCCTTATTTTTTTTTTTATAAAGTGTATTAAACTGATTGATTTTCATATCAACCAACCTTACATTCCTGGAACAAATCTCATTCATTCAGTCATGGAGCATAATCCTTTTTATATGTTGCTGGATTGAGTTTCTTAATACGTTTTTGATTTTTGTATCTATATTCATAAAGGATGTTGGTCTATAGTTTTCTTGTAATATTTTTGTCTGGTTTTGATATCAGGGTAATTAGATAATCTCACCTCATGAAATAAGTTTGGAAGTATTTCCTCTTGTTTTCCTTGGAAGGATTTGTAAAATATTGTTTTTGTTTTTTTTTTTTTTTTTTTTACTGTATTTTGTAGCATAATGTAGGTTTTTTCATCTCTATTCTGTAATGTAAAAAGAGGTAAGTGAGAAGGAATAGTAACCTTGCGCTTCTAGGTGTTGTCATCTCTGCATCATGTCTGGATCTATGGCAGCCTCTTTGGGACTATGAGGGGAGTCATCCCAAGTCAATACCATAAGGATGGCGGCGTAGAAAGAAAAAAAAGAAGAGAGAGAAAGTTCTTTATGAGCAACTGAATAATCAACCCTGGAGCCTTCCACCCTTTTTCACTCTCCCTCTCACCCCACCCCCCATCCTAGGTCTCTTGTCATGTGAAGTAACTCATGTCTTTATTACTGATTTTAGGCAGAAAGGAAAAGGGCAGAGAGTTCTTCCTGCATCTACTGTTGCTCAATTGCCTGTAACCCAAAAAGCCCTATGCTATAGTGACATATTCTGGGGTACATGTTCCGATTCATTTCAACTCCATTCAACACAGTATGACGTATAATGGATGACATTTACTTCCAAGCTGTATAGACATATGTATATCTAATATAAACACCCATTCCATGAGTGGACTCAGAGTTTTGTTAGGTTTTCAGTTATGTGCAGCTGAAAATATCCGAGAGTGATTATTGCATCCTGTGCAATAGGAATATTCCCTGTTTTCTTTCTTTAGTGTCTCCCACTTTCTATGTCATCAGACTAAGAGAACACAGATTGTGCCTGCAGAAAAGTAGCATCAAAGGGACCAGACAGTCACTGGCTTCTGTGTAAAGCGGACCAAGTACAGCCTCAAGCTTACATGGAATGTAACTTTGCTGAGACCCTTTAGGCTGCCCTGAACATTAAAAAATCCTTAAATCCCTAAGGGGTTTATCATTTTTGCCACTTGCATGAAAGTGGATAAAAAAAGGACAGATTGGATTTGGAGAGGCAGAGTGAGCTTGAATTGTCACTCACAGAATGACCGTGTATGTTCGTCAGGGTTCCGCAGAACACCAGGCCAATAGAAATGGTCCCACATTTTTGCCCCCTGGGACACATGCCCAATGTAATTCCCCTTCGTTAAGTGTGGATGGGACTGCAAACACAATGATTAGGGTATGTTATGTGACATAAGTGTGGGTGCTTTTCAGATATAATTAAGGTTCCAAATCAGTTGACTTTGAGTTAATCAAAAGACAGGTTATTGTAAGTGGGTCTGACCTAATCAGGTGGGCCCTTAAAAGCGACTGAGCACCTTCTGAAGAGATAGATTTGAAGTATGAGGGGACCTCTGGTGAGGGCTACCTGGCAAGGGCTTGAGAGCATCCTCTAGTAGCTAGAGTTGTCCCCAGGTGACAACTAGCAAGAAAATGGGGACCTCAGTCATCAAGCTCCAAGGAAGTCAATTCTGTCAACAACTTGAAGCTGCTAGGAAGTGGATCTTTCCCTCACTGAGCATCCAAATGGCGATGTACTGGGCTAATAATGCTTTCAGCCTTGTGAGACTGTCTTAGTCTGCTTGGGCTGCTATAACAAAAATACCATAGACTGAGCGGCTTAACCAACAGGTGTTTATTTCTCACTGTCGGAGACCTTGGAAGTCCAAGAGCAGCGTCCTGGTGGATTGTGTGTCTGGTGAGAGCCCTCTTCCTGGTCTGCAGATGACTGCATTCTTGCTGTGTCTTCACATGCTTGACAGAGTGAGCTCTGTCAAGCAAGCTCCAGTCTCTTCATTTTCTGATATGACCTCATTCAAGGCTAATTAGTTCCCAGAGTTTCCATGATGATTAGGGTTTCAACATATGAATCTGGAGTGATACAAACATTTAGTGCAAACTGAGAGCAAAGAACCCAGTTAAAATGTGTGGAGTCCTAGCCTACAGAAACTATGAAATTAATAAACTGGTACTCCTTGAAGCACTAAGTTTGTGATAATATGTTATGCATCAATAGAAAATTAATATAGGTAACATTTCAAGTATCATTCCTTTATATTTGAAAAACTAGGTTTATGATCAATGTAGAATAAATTGTGAAAAGTAATAATGTTTGACAACTCAGAAAATTACATATAGATCAATTCCCCAGCAAATTGCCTTTTATTATTATTTTTTTCTATTAAATGTTTCTATTAAAAAAATTTTTTTTTAATTTTAAAATTTAAAAATTAATTTTTTTAAAAAATTTATTTTTCTATTAAATGTCACTTCTGAGGGGACCCCACAGACAAGGGGCAGTTTTGGGGAGGGTGTAGAGAATGCTTTTCTATCTTGCCCCAAAGAGTTGGCCAGGTGTGTTCAGCTGTTGGGAGGCTGTTGCCCCCGAGAGGCCGTCCTCCTGGCCCTGAGATGGCCTTAGCCCAGAGATGCCATAGTCAGCCCTGGCTTGTACACACTCTGGGTGGGGCTCCTTGTGTCAGAGGAAATCTGCTCCAGGCAAGTGTGTCCAGGTTAAGAAGAACCATGGAATTGGGAAAGATGGCTTCAAATACACAGGGCCGGTATCTGGTTAAGTATTGTTTCTCTTTGGCATGAGATACAGTCATTTCTTGAAACCGTCTTTTTTTTTCCTTAAAGATTTTATGTATTTATTAGAGAGAGAGAGAGTATGAGCACAAGCAGGTGGAGGCAGAGGGGAAAGGAAGAGGGAGAGGCAGGCTCTCCACTGAGCAGGGAGCCCGACACAGGGCTCGATCCCAGAACTCTGGGATCATAACTGAAGCCGAAGGCAGCAGCTTAACCGACTGAGCTGCCCAGGTTTCCCTGAAACCTTACTCAGTAAAAATTGTTCAGGTTTGCTCTGCTTGTCCTTACGCAGCTTGGGCATCAATCATGGTTCTTAGGTATAGCATTAAGATCGTGCCTGATTCCATGTTATTAAACTGGTAACAAAGTGATTTCTTTAAGAAAAATGATCAGAACTACTGACCTTTTATTAACCTTACCTAAGAAGTTCTTGGGATTATTTCTTATTGTTGCAGGTTGATAAAGAATAATTTTCTTTTCTCTTTTTGGCTTTGATGGGATCACAAGTAGTCATGTGCATTTCTAGCTTGCTAGAGTACCTTTTCTCTTGTTTTGGGGTTGACAGTGAAAATGTGAATTAGATGGAGGTTTTTTTTTTTTTTTAGTAAATGTAAAAAAATGTCCAGTCATTTGTACAAATGGTTTAAAAGCCTTGAGATTTTAGGAATGTGTATTTGCAATTATTCTCCTTTAATAATTAATCACTAATATGTTTTAATCACCAAGAACATTGTTTTGATCATTAAGAATTTACAATGTAAAGATTATTTCAAGGTCAAATTTCAAATGTTAATCATTGTAACCTAATGCATGTAAATCTCTACTGAATTCGGTTTAAAAATAAAAAGTAAATCATTAATTCGAGCAAGCATACTTACTGGAAATTGTCTTTTATTATTCTCTGCTGTGGGTCAAGGTCATTCTTTAATCAAACCTCAGTTTGATTCAGAGTCGTGGGAAGAAAAATCACTCTTCTCCTCTCTTTCTTTCCCTAAAAATACAGTTTTTGCAGGGAACCTCTTCCAACTTCCCTTTCTCTTAACTGTTCTCATCTCATCTGTAATTACTGCTGCTGCTGTTTGGAGGGCAGTTTGTGCCACCAGGCACAAGATACTAAGAAGTTATATGACTTTGCTTGCCGGTCGGGTATTTTTGCTTGTTGCTTTGATATAAAAGCTTTGTATGGTATCATCCTTTGCTTGAATGGGCATCCTGATTTCTGAGGCCTTCTGCTTAACTGTCTTCTAACCAGGGACCGTGTGGGGTATAGGTTGCCAGCCTGGGTTCTAGATGGAGCCTCACTTGGGTTTGGCTCCTGATGTACCACTAACTAGTTCTGGAACCACGGGAAGTTCTCAGTCACCCTCCTGTGCTTCTTCCTCTTCATCTGTAAATGGGGACAGGCAGAGTACTGATGTCCAGGGGCTGTTTTGAGGATGAAATGTACCTCAGCAGGCAACCAAGGCTGGCAGTTGTGTAGGGGCATCAATTTAACTCCTACTACTGAGAAAATGTGATGCCTTCATTGTGGCTGCATGATCCAATTTCCCCCTCAGCCCGCCCCACAGGTTACTGGGTAAAATCTGGCTTTTAGTCCGGGCCAGTTTAAATTTTATCTCATCCAATTTAATTTTAAAAACCTCAATTGAATTTAAATGGCTTCTTTAGGCAATTGCCTGAGGAGAAACATGGTCCAGTAGCCTCTCTTGTTTCTTTCCCTAAAATGGTATTGGGTGGGAGGAGGGGTTTTTTGTTTACAGTTCTACCCTCCCCATGCTGGTTCTTCTGTCTGTAACTGGTGAATTTGCAGCCTGTCGCATGCACTGTCTCTGGGACACATCTACTGACTCTGTCTTATTGGCTTTTGCTACCTGCAGGCTTCTGAGCCCGATTCTCTACCTGGCTGCAGGCCGGGAATCCATGTGGCCCAGGCTGGCTGATCTTCAAGGCATCTTCTAGAATGACCACGCTTATCAGTGCTGCCAAATTTTGCAGGATGTATCCAGTCCCTGAATTGGAATGTGGGACAGCCTGTAAGCTGGTTCCTATACCTTTATATAGCTAGAACTCTGTCCTGGATATCCTCACTTAAAAAATAGTCTACCTGTTGGCTTATAGTTATGGACTTCATGTTTCTGTCTTCCCCACCCCCCATTCATATGTTGAAACCTTAACTCCTGGTGGGATGGTTTTGGGGCCTTTGAGAAGTTGTTAGGTTTAGATGAGGTCATGAGAGTATAGTCCCCATATTGGGATTAGTGCTCCTATAAGATGAGGAAGAGCCCAGAGCTCCTGGTCTCCCTCTGCCATGTGAGGACACACACCAAGAAGAGGGATGTCTCAAAGAGACACAGCGGGAAGAGAGCTCTGACCAGAACCTGACCATGCCGGCACCCTGATCTCAGATCTCCCAACCTCCGGAACTATAAAAGAGAAATGTTTTTTGTCTAAGCCACTCAATCTATGGTATTTTTTATAACAGCCAGGGTGGAGGAAGGCACTTATCTTGCTGTCCTGCCTCTGGGCCCACTTCTCCTCACCACAGTTCACTCAGGGCCAAAATGGAGCAGATTCTGTCTAGGCCTCCAGGATAAAGACCCCATGGCTCAGTCTTCTAAGCCTGGCTGTTGATTTGCTACTGGGGGGATAAGGAAAACTGGATGCCCTTTGTTAGGACAATACCCCAGCCCGAAGGGCCATTTCTCACTGCAAAATCATCACTTTCAGTGGACAAAAGTGAACATTATGTCAGTCTATCTCTTTGCATGTCTTCTATCCCCATTCTCCCCCTAGACGGGATGGATGTCTCAGAGAGAGAAAGAGAAAGAGAAAGCAAAGAGAAAGAAAAAAAGTGGGGGCGGGAAAGCACATTAATACTTTCTAAACTGTTACCCTTATAGCACTGATGCGGGACTGAAGTTTCTTGCAGGCTGAGACTGGGCCGCACACTTGCCAGGGCCCTACCCAGGACCAAACACAGTTTTTGGTCACAATGCAGTAAATAATTGTTGAATGAATGATGAGAACGGGGAGTATCTTTAGAGTTTCCTATGAACAAATGTGGATGGACTTCTCAAACAGCTTGTCAGCAGTTACTAGCAGATGTCTCCTAGATATTTTACCATGAAGAAATAATGGGTCCCTTGCTACTTGTGAAGAGAGTAACTCTTTGAAGTGAAGGGAAGGGGAGTTTTTCCCTTTTCTCCATGAACAGCAGAATTAAAGGAACGATAAACTCTTGTCAAAGCAAAAACTGCCCTGGACAATGTTGAACAGCCAGGGATGACTTTATTCAAGACTGTCACAATGGTGGCGAGACTAGAATGAAGTCTGAACTCAGTGCTACGGAAACAAAGGGCAGGCACTAACGGCTGGAAAGGGCTAGTGGAGGAGCTTAGCAGGAGGTTGATCTGATGTGATACATAGGGCACATTGGGCCTAATGTCCTCCATGTTCTGATGCTACTACCAGCCATATAAGTATTGAATCAAATACTCGAAGATAAAATATGTCATATACATACAGTTTTTTTTTACTACAAAGACAAGTCTTTTCTACGGGCTATTTGTTCTTGTGTATCCCTCACAATTCTGTTTACCCCCCATCATCCCGCTTCGGTAATAATTATTAGTAGGTCTTCATTGCTATAATTCTCCAGCATTAGCGAAGTTAAATAGAAAACGTTCATGGGAGGTCAGACACACTGGATACAGATATAGGCATCTAAAGTAGCATGGATTTGGGGCTTAAAAGAACCCAGTGTTGGAAACAAGGAGAAAATGATGGAGAAAGCAAAGAAAAACAGAAAATTTAAGCTACCAGTATTGGTTAGGCCACAAAGACACTGATGTTACGGGTCAAGTTAAAATAGAGTAATAGCTTCAACTTCTCCACCATACTATAGAGTTTTTATATTTGTCTTAGTCGAAACAAGCTTTTCTGTAAATGTGTATTAGTGTATGCTCTGTTAAGGCCTGCATTGTGTTCCTCCAAATTCATATTTTGAAGCTCGAATTTTCATTGTGACTCTATTTGGAGACAGTCCCTTTGAGGAGATAATTAGGGCTGAATGAGAGTGATGGTTAAATTTATGTCAACTTTACTGGGCTAATAGATGCCCAGATAGTTGGTAAAACATTATTTCTGTGTTTGAGAGTGTTTCCGGAAGACATTAGCATTTGAATTGGTGAACTATCTAAAGCAGATGGCCCTCTCCAGTGTGGGTGGTCATCATCTAGTCATTGAGGGCCCAAATAGAACAAATGGGCAGAGGAGGGTGAATTTACCCTCTGCTAGAGCTGAGCCTCCAACATTGACAGTCTTGGTTCTCGGGCTTTTGGACTCACTTTGGGACTTAGATGATCAGCCTTTGTTTTCAGGCCTTTGAACATGAACTGTTTATTATACTACTGGCATTCCTGATTCTCCAGCTTGCAGACAGCAAACTCTGGGAGTTCCTGGCCTCCACAACCATGTGAACCAATTCCTATAATAAGTCTCCTTCTTGGAGAATTCTAGCTAATACAATGGAGTCCTGAGGCTGGGGTCCTACTTCAAGAGTACTGGTTTCCTTACAAGAAGAGGTGGAGACATAGGGATGTGTGCACGCAAACGAAAGGCCATGTGAGGACACAGCGAGAAGATCCATGTACAAGCCAGGGAGCAAGGTCTCAGGAGAGATCAAACCTGTCGACACCTTGATCTTGGACTTCCAGCATCTAGAATGGTGAGAAATAAATGTCTGTTGTTGATGCCCCCCAGTCTTGTGGTATTCTGTCACTACTAAATCCTCTAAGGAAGTTAAGTATTGGGCAGTTTACAATCTAAGGACTCAGGAAATGCTCCAACAGATCAAAGCCACACAATGCAAGTATTTAATCCCTATCCCTCCCCTCTGGTGATTTGCGTCTGAACCATCTGAAAAAATGCTGGAAAAAGCTGAGAAATAGAAGGAAGTTTTTCTTTCTTAGGTGAGTGAGTGAACCCTAGTACCTTCTGCCACATAAGCTCTCCTTGGGCCACTCCAGTTAATGAGTTGCCCTGATTTCGTAGAGCAAGTGTTACATAAGTGACTGACAAAGAGATTCCTAACATATGTGAGGAAAATATGAAAAAGCCCAAGGAATGTTTTTTTTCTTATTTGTTTTAAAAAGAGGATGGGGCACCTGGGTGGCTCGGTTGGTTGAGTAGTCCTACCCTTGATTTCAGCTCAGGTCATGATCTCGTGGTTGTGAGATGGAGCCTGGCATCAGGCTCCGTACAGGGTACATCACCTGCTTTAGATTCTCTCTTTCCCTCTCCCATTGCCCCTTCCCCGCTTTAAAAAAAATACAAATAAAAAGAGGAACACAAATGATAAATCATTGTGGAGATACCTTGTTAAGTAAGTAAAGGGTCCTATTAGTACAGAAAGAGATGAGCATGTCTGCAGTTATTGTGATAAGAAGAGTCAGGACGCAGTTACCCATGCGACACATTTTACAGAAAGTGGAAGTTGAATGTGCTTATCCCCCTTGCGGGTCCACTCTTCGGTGCTTCAGGAGCCCTCACCAATGAGCCTCATGACGCTGCTGTGAGGCAGTGAGCGTCTCTACCCCCGTTTTCCTGACTGTACCATTTTCCACTGGACAGAGCCGAGCAAACTGCCCAGTGTTTATGGCTCTTCCACAGCTCTGGCTTCCAGCTAGCTTTCTTCACCCTGAAGTGTCTATTGGATACTGCAAATCCCAACATTTGTCCATTTACCTGTGGCTCTGGGCAGATCTGGTCCTATTTCCAAAACAACAACGTCATTTGATATTTAAGAAGCAACCAGAATTCTTAGTTATTTTTACTTGCAATTTCAAGTTTTTTTTTTTTTTTTTCCCTTTCCCCAGATCTCCTTGGGCTATAAATTAATCTTAGTCAAAACATGCTTTTAAGAGAAGGGGACTCAAAGTAGGACAACGACTTGTTCTTTTTGAAATTGCACATAATTTAACATAGTATAACCTTTGAAGGGGAAATGTGATCTGTTCAGAGCATCGCAGTGGTATTTAAGGAGGCTCTATGTCTGAAAGCCTCATCTCAGAGAAAGCAGGTATTTGGTTTCAAATGATCAAAACAGCCTTGTACTCTTCTTGGAGTTATTTTGACATCTAAATAATAGTTCTGGCATTTCTTTCAGAGTGTAAATCAATAACATTGACTTAGTGCATTCTTTCTTCTTACTTTCTTTCCTTACTTTTTTATAACCTTAGATCAAGTATTAATAATTATTTTAAGCCTTGCTTAGGTTTGGTACTTTGCCACTTAGTGATGCAGAAGGTACTTCCTCCTCCTCCCCCTTTTCCAGTTGCCTGGTTTTTCCAGAATATTCTCTTTCTGAGACAAAGACAACACCTTCCAAAGCAGATAAGTGGTTGCCTTTGATGTGTTTCTTTTTCTTCCTTTCTAATACACACAGTATTGGAACACGTACATCTCTCTCCTATTCTACTTTTTTAAAAAAGATTTATTTTAGAGAGAGAGAGAGCACAAGGAGGGGAAGGGGCAGAAGAAGAGGGAGAGAGAGAATCCCAGACTCCCCGATGAGTGCAGAGCCTGACATGGGGCTTGATCTCACAACCTGAGATCATGACCTGAGATGAAACTGAGAGCTGGATACTTAAACCTACTGAGCCACCCAGCTGACCCTTCTATTCTTCTCACATTCCGCTAGTATTAATTGCCCTGATTTCTCACCAGTGTTTCTGAATGCTTCTGCCAGTGGCCTACCTCAGAATCACTGGTGCTTATTGAAGCTGCTATTGTTGGGCTTCACCTCATACCTAAAAACCCCAAATCGCTGGGGATGAGGACCTAGAAGGTACAGTTTTCTTCTTTAAAAATTAAAAAAAAATTTTTTTGTAGACCCCCACACCCAATGTGGGGCTTGAACTCATGACCCCGAGATCGAGAGTCTCACACTCCACAGACTGAGCCAGCCAGGCACCCCTAGAAAGTGTAGTTTTAACAAGCACCCAGAGATGCTTTCAGCATTAATACCCTTGCTGGTTTTCCAACTGTCTTCTCTCCATTCCGGTCAGACTCCCATTAGTTACTGAATACTTATACACTAACTTCTAATTATGGCTGTTACTATAGTTTCAAAAGTACACCATCTCTAAAATCCTCATGATTTGGCTTTAAAACTCTGCAGAACATGGGAGGCAGTATGGTGTGGGAGGGGGCTGAGGGGGCGGGCGGGAGAGCAGAGAGACATGGAGGGGGTCAGAGAGGTTTGGAGGTCCTTCAGACCTGGGTTTGATTTCCATTCTGCTATAGAACGAGCTAAATGACCTGAGTTGATTTGACCTTGTGAAACTCAGGGATGGTAATTTGTCAGGCAGGGCTATTGAGAAGGACAAAATGAAACCACAGATGTAGCGCTGGGAGGTATGACTGTATGGTAGCTTTTGTTGATCTTTAATTTATTCCTTTTATTTTCTGTGTTCTTGTTCTTCTGTCTTTGGTTGTCTTAGCTTCTTACATTGTCTTTATTATGCTCTTGAATATGATGGTTACCTTCTTAAATTCTCTTTTGAGTCTTCTTTTTTAGATATTCCTCTCTAAATTGATTTCAGTTTATTCAAACCTTTAATTTTTTTTTTCTTTTTAAACTTTTTTTTTTCCCTTTTAAGTAGGCTCCATGCCCAGCATGGAGCCCAACACGGGACTTGAACTCACGACTCTGAAATCAAGGCCTGAGCTGAAAACAAGAGTCAGACACTTAACTGACTGAACTACCCAGGCACCCCTAACCCTTTTACTTTTGATTGTTTTGAGGTAACGGTCTAGAAATTTCTCAGGCTGAGAGTCTGTGGTAGATATCTCCTGTTTGGTCTGTTCGGCATCCCTCCCTCCAATATCAGCACTTCTTTTCACCTTTAGGGTTTTGCCATTCCTCCCCTATCATGGGTGGTTCAGGGAGGCTGGCTGGAGGATAGGCACTGACTTGGGCATGCCATTCAAGGCACCATGTCCTTCCCACCATGATGAGTGGTCTCATGAGTGGTCATGTGACATAGCAGGGTCAGTCAGTGTGATTTTGTATAGTTTTCTGGGTGGGACTTACAGGGAAGGCTTGCTTTGCTTTTGGAGCCTCATGTCTCTGGGAGCTTTGTGATTCCTTTAGGCTGCTAACACTTGCTTGAGGGTGGGGAGTAGGAGTGGGGGAAGAAGGCAGTATCTGTTACCTACTGAGGCTTTTTCCCACCCTTGATTTTAGAGAAACACCTTTCTAATCTCTTTTGGAGGGGAACCCGATGTGGAGATGCTGGGTTCTAGCTCCTCTAGGACTTAACAGCTTTTTAAATTGTCTGTATTCCATACCTCTTCTCTTTCCCAAGTCATGTACACAATGTCAATGTGGTCAAGTTTGGGGAAGCATCTAGATAGAGGCATTTGTCATACCTGGAATCACTATTCCCCTCATCCCCTAGGTTCAGATGGTGAGATTGACCCATCAGATCAACCCTTTTATCTAGTATGGGAGACTCTTTCCCAGGGACCCCCACAATCTCCCTATTCCTACCTTATGTTGATTCCCCTTACTTGGCCCTGTTCTATTTGCCCCCAGGCTCAACAGACATTCAAGTAATTTCTGGGAAGCTTCTGGCCCCCGTGATACTTAGTGGATGACATGTGTGTATGTCTGGGCCATCGATCTCTGCAGGCCTTATCCATACCCTAGCCAGGACTTTTGTTACACATATCCTTAGAACCATGCAGAAGTGTGTAGATATATTATTGAAATATGGGAATGGTTAATAATATGTGAGTCAGTAATGGATGCAAGTTCAGTAACACAATTCCATTTAATTGGTGAAAACTTCAGTGGGGTGAGGTGGAAATAGGAGGAGGTGGGAGTCAGGGTATATATATATATAATATTTTTGCATCTGCCATTGGGTAGATGTTAAGTTTGGACTAGTCAGGAAGACCCTTCTTCACACAATTTTCTCAATTTTCTCTCTGACAAAACAAAAGATTTGGTTTACATAAACCTCCCAACTCTAAATAATGGATGACAAGGTTTTGTTTTTTTTTGTTTTTTTTTTTCTTTAAGATTTTTAGTTATTAGAGAGACAGTGGAAGAAAGTGAGCAGTCTTGGGGGAGGGGCAGAGGGAGAAGCAGGTTCCCTGCTGAGCAGAGAGCCCCATGCAGGGCTCCATCCTGGGACCCTGGGATCATGACCTGTGCTGAAGGTAGACGCTTAACTGACTGAGCCATTCAGGTGCCCCTGTGGCAATGGTTTTAAGTGGAAATTTAGTGTCACATGGCAGTGGACTTTGAGCTGTGTGCCCAGGGCCCAAAGTGTTGAAGGGCAGGGGTCTAGGGTCTAAAGGGGTTGAATCAGAGGATAAGAGAAAGTCAAGTGGATGAATCTCTGAATCTCCATCCTCCTGCTATATGAAGACTAGCTTGGATCTCATCAGTTTTATATATTGAAGACCTATATATAATTTTATTCATTAAAATTGCACTGCCATCAAAAGAAATGAAATCTTGCCATTTGCGACAACATGGATGGAACTAGAGCGTATCATGCTTAGCAAAATAAGTCAAGCAGAGAAAGACAACTATCATATGATCTCCCTGATATGAGGAAGTGGTGATGCAACATGGGGGCTTAAGTGGGTAGGAGAAGAATCAATGAAACAAGATGGGATTGGGAGGGAGACAAACCATAAGTGACTCTTAATCTCACAAAACAAACTGAGGGTTGCTGGGGGGAGGGGGTTCGGAAGAAGGGGGTGGGATTATGGACATTGGGGAGGGTATGTGCTTTGGTGAGTGCTGTGAAGTGTGTAAACCTGGTGATTCACAGACCTGTACCCCTGGGGATAAAAATATATGTTTATAAAAAAAATTAAAAAAAATTGCACTGCTGCTTAAAAAATGCTGGAACCCCCTCCTGCCTCATTTATTCAAGCAAGTGACACCATTTTTACCTTGGTTTAGCTAGGTCTAACCAAACTTACCTTTCAGTACTCCCCAAATGGACACTCAACATCAATCAGATGTTGAATATTTCATGCCCATTCCTTTCTACATGGGTTCTGTTAACAATGATCTATCCTTGGAAAATGTAATTGCCAAGTGCAAGAATATCTTGGTTTCTGAAGTTACTAAAATTAGTTTCATTTAGCAAGATAGTGTATAGTTGGGCTAGTGACTCAAGTGAGGCCACGTTGTTGGCTGGAGGGCCATAGGAGTAAAGTAGTTGATAGCTTTGAATCTTCAGTGTTTCTGATGGAACACCTCTGGGGAGAGGGGCAGCAAGTCATGAGCTTCATTTCTAATGAGATAAGCAGGGGAAAGGCATCAGCTTGTCCTGAGCTGCGGCCATAGGGCAGTTGTGGGGTGCACCTGGCTGATTCATAAAATCAGATGAAATCACTTCTTTGAATGGTCATTTGGAGAAGTGGGGCAACAAAATCATTAGGAGTCACTGACATGCTCACTGTTCACTCTGCTTAGGATTCTCTCTTGGAACACATGGGCTAGAGGCTTGACATCTACTCTCTGGTCTCTGGGGACTGGGATCAGTGGATACAGGACAGGCTTTATTCTTTACGTTCATCTACAACACCACCCAGCAAGTGTGTGGATTTATCCAGAATTAATGGAAGGATTGGGGTTTAATTAAGATAAATCACAACATAAAAGGGGAAGGATGTAAAAACTTTCTATGTTAAAATAATGGCTTTTTTTAATAAGTTGAAAGGCAAAGTTACCATGAAGTTCAACATGCCCCACTTCCCAGTATAGCTTCTCTGGCCTAAAGTTTCTTTTCTCATCTCATGCTGTTTTTGGCAGCAAGATTATATTAGCATGAAAAGTAAGTTGTATTGTTTTCTCTTTTCCTAGTATCTAAAAAAAATTATGAGATATTAGAATCTCTTTTCCTTGAATGTTTGATAAAGCTTATCTGCAAAAACATTGCTATATGAGAAATTTTTATTATTATTTTTGCTTTTGCATATACTTAAAAATTTCCATAATAAAAAGTGGAGAGAATAAAATAATAAACCACACAAACTCAGCTGAAAAAATTTTAAATTAGAGGTTAAAATTTATAAATAGTATAGGACTATTCAGGTTTTCTGTATTTTCTATAGTCATTTCATTTTTTTTTTTTTAGATTTTTAATTAATTTATTTGACAGACAGAGATCACAAGTAGGCAGAAAGGCAGTCAGAGAGAGAGGGGGAAGCAGGCTTCCCGCTGAGCAGAGAGCCCAATGCGGGGCTTGATCCCAGGACCCTGGGATCATGACCTGAGCTGAAGGCAGAAGCTTTAACCCACTGAGCCACCCAGGCACCCCTTCTAGAGTCATTTTTGACAACTAATATTTTTTCTAGGTCATTACCTATTTCAATTAAGTTCTTAGATTATTGGAAAAAGTTGTTCATAATTTTCTCTTTTTTAATTTGTGAATCTATATTTCTATTTCTGTCTTTCATTCCGAATCCTTTTGATTTGTGCCTTCTCTCTTTTCTTCAATCAGACTTACAAAGATTTACCAAAATTTATTTCAGAGTAATTTTCTACTTTCGTCTTACTGTTCCTTTGTTTCAGTGTCTGGATGGAGCTGTATCCCAGGGCTGGAACTGAGGGTGGAAGAGGAGAGACTTTCAAGACCAAGCTAAAGGAGTTCTCTTTCAGGAAGATAGTACATATTAAAAGCTATGCCATTGAGAGAAAGACAACAACAGTCATAATTTTAATACTAATATAGGTAGAACTATTGTGTGCTGAGGACTAGGTTAGGTATTTTACACACGTTAACTCATTTAATCTTCATATAAAACCTGTAAGATTTCCATTGTTCATTTTTAGATGGAAAATAGGCTCTGTGTGAATAAGTAATATCTCAAAATCATATAATTTATTGATGGTATTTGACTTCAAATGTTTTTCCTATTACCCCATTAGCTATGAACAGAGGGAAAACTGGGTGGGTTTCTGGAGATCTTGAAAGTCATGAAAAGCCAAAAGGGATAAACAAAGGTTCACCTTGTCACCTACTTCCTTGGCCATTCTGGCCTACATGATGAGTTCCATTTTATTTTATTATTTGTTTGTTTACTAATTTATTTATTATTGTGTTATGTTAGTCACCATCAAATACATTATTAGTTTTGATGGGTTCCATGTTATTTTATTTTTATTTATTTATTTATTTTTAAAAGATTTTATATATTTATTTGTCAGAGAGAGAGCAAGTGAGAGCAAGCACAGGCAGACAGAGTGGCAGGCAGAGTCAGAGGGAGAAGCAGGCTCCCTGCGAAGCAAGGAACCGGATGTGGGACTCGATCCCATGACGCTGGGATGATGACCTGAGCTGAAGGCAGCTGCTTAACCAACTGAGCCACCCAGGTGTCCCAGATGAGTTCCATTTTAAATGACCTGATATTTATTTTATTGTGGGAACTCCAGGGAGAAAAAAACTCATCTGATAAAAAAAGATGCAAATGGAAATAAATGTCTTTTTTTTTTCAATACAAGGGAAAGGTATTCCTTCAGAAATGAATTTTTAGTATGAAAAATTTGGACAAATACTATTAAAAATTAAAGTACAGTGTCAATGTTTGCCAAAAAACTGAGCTGACCTATAAACTTGCTTTCTTTTTTTTAAAGTTTTTCCATAGCAAAAATAGAAAGATGATAATTTGGCTTTTATATTGTTTTTGTTCAGTACCTTTCAAAGAAAACCAGTATTTAGTATCTCTGAGAAAATAGTTAAGGAGATAATTGGCAACAAAATCAACTTAACAGAATATCTCTAAAATAAAGACTATTATAGAAACAGTACATAAACTGTAAAAAATGTCTATACTTCCTTTCCAAAGAAAGCATATATGTTCATAAATTTAAACATAAAAATCATCTTAGCTTTTAATGTATATTGGAAACAATTTATCTATTAGTACTTTAATCTCCTTGTAAAATATTTGCTTTCTTTGAGTAATGTAGTGATGAAGCAGTGTGTCATGCAAACTCTGTCCATAATGTCTGGAAGCACAAGTGAATGAATATACTTGTTGTCAAAGACATCTTTAATCTGTTAAAAATAAAAATAATATTAGATATATTCAGATTTTATGGACATCCTGCATTATAATATTTTTGAGTATTGGGATATATCTATTAGATGGGTTAGTTTCTTAAACTCACAGTTTTTTTCCCCTTTGCATCCTTGGTATTACTGCCCGGAGCACCTTCTCTATGAGACTTTCTCTTTCTGAGAACTGTCTGCTTCTTAGCCTCCCACACCTCAGTAGCTGTTGCTGATGTGTTTACATAGATGGTTCCACTCTCCCTCCATGATTGTTTGGACCATTGAGAGATAAGCTGGGCCAATCAGTTTTGGGTACATGGAACTGAGTCTCTAAAATTCTGAGCACCAAGGGACATGTGAAATCCAAGGTTCATGAAGTGTCCACATATGTTCTTTAGAGCTGAGGGATGGCCCTTTCCACCCTGTGATAAGAGAAGCAGAGAATAAAGTTCTAAAGAGAGTGAGCAATTATGTATTTGGACAAAGGGAAGCAGAAAAGTGAGGCAGAGAGAAATGGTAGAAGTCCTTCATGAGGCCTCATTACCCTCAGATCCCATGAAGTATTCTTGAATCCATCTGACAAATTTCCTTTTCTCATTAAGGTAACACTGTTTCTGTTTCTGTTACTGTTACTGTTTCTGTTTCTGTTACTGTTAAGCAAAGAGCCTTGACTGAAACAATCTCTACTGCTCCAGAGCAACTATTCAAGGTTGGTATGGTCCTGGAGCAAAGGCTTCTGCTAAGAAAATTCCAGAAAGAAAAAACACAACCTAATTTATGATGAGCATTTATGGAAAGAAGAGGGCCAGTAAATATACATGTTCTAAAAGTGGGAAGTAGGATGTTTTCCTGTTCCATTTCAGAAAGATTGAAACTTGTTCCACTAGAAATCAGAAGAATAGATGATCAAAATGCACATGAGACCACCAATCAGCCTTTTGTTGAAAGGTTTGCTCTCAGCTTGCTTATAACAGTTACAAAAATAATTAGCCATGGTGCATATACAATTACTACTTTTAATGGAACAACATTGATCTATGTAGTCCTAGAATCTCGTATCAAGTCATTGATGTGTTCATTGTGTTTGAGTATGCCTTTGGGAAGCAAGCATCAAGATAGGAATATGGTGAATACTTAGGTTTCTGAAAAAAATTTTTTTCTTGTGAAAAGAACTCTTATTTCTTTTTAAACTCCCTTTCCTTCTTCCTTTCTTAGCGTTTACTCCTGTTCTGTCTAATAGAACATTTTGCATTTTACTCCTGTTCTAATAGAACATTTTGCTATGATGGAAGTATTCCATATCTGTGCTGTTGAATATGGTAGCCACTAACCACATGTGGCCACTGAGCCCTTGAAATGTGTGGTTAGCTTGACTGAAAAGCTGAATTTTAAATTTTATTTTATTTTAATTAGTTGAAAATTAAATGTAAATAGCTATATGTCCCTAGTGATACTGAATTGGACAGTGCAGATTTTGTCTGTCAATCCATTCTAAAGTTTTTGCCTCTGGTTCTAAGATATCATTTGTGATTTTATAGTGGTTTGAATTACCCATCTGATTTCCCTAACTCTCACATTTCCCACTTCAAAAAGATCAGTGGCTAAAAGAGGCTGACTATATCACCTTTCAATCAAATTTGATTTTGTTCTTTGGATGGGTTCCTCTGCCCAAATTCTGGTTTATTCTAGATGGGAGTTCTGTGGTGGGGTGTGGGTGAATTGTGGCTTTCTACTATATTGTTGGCATTCGTGAAACAGGCTGGATGCTGAGGGCAGTCAAATATAAGCTGGGAGGAAATGTTTTTGCTTATCTTTCGGCTTGTTTGAAGACCAAACCACAGCCATGTTGGGAGAAAGTAGCTTGGCGAGATAGAACCAGCACACTCTACGGAGACTTCATCTCACTCACCACAAAACCTCAATGTTGATACAACTTTCTATTCTTTATGAACATTAATGATAGACTTTCCTGGATCTCAGTTGCTGTGAAGGGGTTGCTTGAACAGAGGAGTTGTGTATTTATTACATGTAATTATTTCTGCAGTTGATCTAGTGTTTTAAATAAACTGAGAATGACCCCTTCTACAAGAGGTGGGTCAGCAGCTTTGTGCTCCTTGTAGGTTACCTCTTGGTTTTGGGTAGGATGGTCTTCAGTCTTTCTGCATCAAGTTTAAGCATCCAGAGTCGGGGGTCTTTTGGGATAAAATTGAATATACTGGCTCAAATGACAAAAACTGCATACTGGTTGCAGAAAAGGGCCCATCGGACAGACAGATAAGAGTGTCTTTTCTTCTGTGTCTGATCAGGTTTCTTTGTCAGCAACTGGATTGCTACCTGATTTCCTTCCTCAGAGCTCTGCTCAGAAGCAGCCTTGATCTCAGGAGGTGGGTTATTTTGTATTATGTCCAATTCTTGTCCAAATCTTTGGCTGTAACTCTCCACAGTCTCTGTAAAGTCAGTCAGTATGCATCTGCTCTCAGCAGAAAAACTTCCCCCCCGCAATCTTCCTGAAAAGGTATATTCCTTTCCCCACATTGACCATCTGATGCTTGAACTCCCTGAGGTTGGAGGTGTAGGGTGTAGGTGTAGGGTGGGTTACCTACCAGTGCAGTGAGTGGTGCATCCACTTCCCTTATAGGGCTGGAACTCAGAAGCAGGAAAGTAAGCAGGTTGGCATTTGTGGGAACCACCTGCTATTGTCCCAGCAGTTATCCCACTGTCAAGACAATCCAGAAAGACTGGACTGCCCTTCCTGACTATTGAGCATCTGTGTGATTCTCTTTACTCTTGTCCTTGCATTTCCTGTGGCCACAGATTCAAAGAATGCTGGGAAAGGTCTGTAAATGAGGCAGGCACGCCCAGAGTCCTCTGCCTGTGAATTTCACCTCACCCCAACCTCTTACGGTGAGCCCATAGCAAACAGCCCCTGGACTCGACTCCAGGTTTTCCCTGAAGTTCCCTCTGCTAAGGAGCATTTTTACTGTGGCTGATTCAAGGTGAAGATAAGCACTCAGTGGGGCACCCATTCTCTCCCTTTACCTCCCACTGATTTTATTTTTATTAATTATTTTTTATTATGTTCAGTTAGCCACTGTATAGTACATCATTGGTTTTTTATGTTGTGTTCAGTGATTCATTCGTTAATTATAACACCCTATCCTCATCACGGCACGTGCCCTCCTTAATAACCATCACCCTGTTACCCCTTCCCCCAAACCCTCTCCCTCTGAAACCCTTAGTTTGTTTCCTGGGGTCCGTAGTCTCTCATAGTTTGTCTTGTCTCTGATTTCTCCCCCTTTGGATTTTTCTCTCTTCCCCTGTGGTCCTCCTTGGTATGTTATATGTGGTCCTCTACATATGAATGAAACCATATGATAATTGTCTTTGTCTGCTTGACTTACTTCACTTAGCATAATCCCCATGTTGATACAAAAGTTGGCTATTCATCCTTTCTGATGACTGAATAATATTTCATTGTATATATGGACCACATCTTTTTTACCCACTCATCTGTTGAAGGGCATCTTGTCTCCTTCCACAGTTTGGCTATTGTGGACATTGCTGCTGTGAACACAGGGATGCATGTGGGCCTTCTTTTCACTACATCTGTATCTTTGGGGTAAATACTTAGTAGTGCAATTGCTGGGTTGTAGGATAGCTCTATTCTTAACTTCTTGAGGAACATCCATACAGTTTTCCAGAGTAGCTGTACCAGCTTGCATTCTCACCAACAGTGTAAGAGGGTTCCTCTTTCTCCGCATCCTCGCCAACATTTGTTGTTTCCTGTTTTGTTAATTTTTTGTCATTCTAAATGGTGTAAGGTGGTATCTCAATATGGTTTTGATTTGTATTTATCTGATGGCTAGTGATGTTGAGCATTTTTTCATGCGCCTGTTAGCCATTTGTATGCCTTCTTTAGAGAATTATCTGTTCATGTCCTTAAATACTCCTTCACTTACTCATTCAGTAGTTACTGATCAGGCACCAACTATATACCTGCAGTGTTCACTGGAGATATAAGTGTGAATAAGATTTGCACAGCCTGTTTCCTCCTAACCCATAGAACATCTTACAGACATACTTCCTCCCTTAAAAGCTCTCTGGGTTTTCTGTACCATCTATGCCCCAGGGACATCAGGAAAATTATGATATTTCAAATGTGTTTTTCTATATAAGTCCTCCATTTGGAGGTAAAGTGAACATAATGTGATAAAAAATAGAACCAAAGAGGCTAGAGTTAGTACATATAAACCTTTATTTATTTATTTATTTATTTATTTAGAGACAGGGAGGGAGAAGGGGCAGAGAGAGAGAATCCTAAGCAAGCTCCATGCTCAGCTCTCTCCCATGACCCTGAGATCATGATCTGAGCCTAAATCAGGAGTCGGATGCTTAACTGACTGAGTCACTACCCCCCCACCACAAAAACCTTCATAACACAGGATGATTTATAGGATTTTTTTTTTTCTGCTTCCAGTGTCCAAGGTGAGAGCAGGGCTTTGCGTCCAGGAGACCTGGAACTGTCCTTGCTCACGTGGCAGAGGCAGCAGAGGTGGAGGCATTTTGTGGTTCCATTAATAGAGGATGGAAGACAGAAGTGGAAATGCTGGGGCTCCCTGAATGATGCCCTAAGGCTGGGAAGCAGCTGCAGTTCCTGTGTTTAGGCTGGAGGCCATTCCATGAAGTCCCTAGAGAAAAAGGGGGCCTCTCATGGGTCTCGGGTATTTGAGGGCATGGGGGTTGGGGCACATGGGGGTTGAGGCTTGTGAGGGTTAGTTCGTGTAAGGGTTGGGTGTATGAATGTTGGGGCATGTGGGGGTTGAGGTGTGCGAGCGTTGGGGCATGTAAGATTTGGGTGTATGAGTGTTGGGGTGTGTGAGGGTTGTGGTATGAGAACTAGTGTGTGTGAGGGTTATGATGTGGTTGGGGTAGAGGGCTCGGGTATGTGAGGGAGGGTCTTGTGATCTCTTGGGCTATTTGGTGGGGGCTAGGTATTGTGGGTGGAGGTCACTGAACTTGAAGGGAGACTTTAGAATCCTTAGACTGACCCTTAACCCAAGCTTCTGATATGGCATCACAATACTATAAGTAGAACCTTCTTTGTCAAGTGCAGAGGCATTCACAGCTGAGCAGTGGAAGCAGCCCAGTGTGTCCTCTGATGGCTGACTAGGTAAGCACAGTGTGATATATCTATGCAATGGAACATTATTGAGCCTTAAAAGGAAGGAAATCCTGAGGTGTGCTATGACATGGATGAACACTAAAGACATCGTGCTCGGTCAAACCAGCCAGACCCCAAGAGCAAACACTGTAAGACTGTACTGATATGCTGTCCTTACAGTAGTCAAGCCCACAGAGAGAAACTAGAGTGGTGGGTGCCGTGGCCTGCGGAGACGCATGGGGACTTAGTGTTTCACAGGGACAACTTTAAATTTGGGAAGGTGAAAAAGTCTGAAGATGAATAGTGGTGATATTTGCACAACAATGGGAATATACAGAATGCCACTGAGTTGTACGCTTAAAACAGTTAACCAAGTGGTAGGTATTAGAGAGGGCACGGATTGCATGGAGCACTGGGTGTGGTGCAAAAACAATGAATACTGTTACGCTGAAAAGAAATAAAAAATTAAAAAAAATTAATTCTCATTACACCCTCAAAAAAAAAAAAAAAAGCAAAAATCCCCAAACAAACAGGAAACAGTTAAGATGGTAAGTGTTTTGTTATTGTTTTGCCACAATTAAAAAAAATTGGAAGGACAACAAAATGGGTCTAACCTGGTACAACTTTTTCAGTGGAAAGAGAAACCTGGAATTAACCTCCTGAAGAGTAAGCAGGGGCAGAAGAGAGGGAGGCTAAGTTATCTCGCAGAGCAAATTTCTGGTGTATTGAAATGGAAGAAATACCAACTCAAATCTCATCTAAGTGGGATGAGTTCCTGGGCCCAGGATTGTGTATGTGTTTCATGTTCCTTGAACAAGGTGGACTTTCTTTTCTCTCTCCCAGAGCCTTTGGGAGCAGTGAAATGCTGGAAGCTTGGTGAGGTCTCCTGGGGACCCGGCTGGTGGGATTAGAACTTGCTCCAGTCCCTTCTCTCCAGCCTCATGATTTATTTCAGATGCTAACCCTTGCAGAGCACACTCTCTGCTCTGCTTAGCATTCCCCCAGGGTGAGATGCCTCCAAATCCTCTAACGGGAGGAGAACCCAGTCCATGGGCACAGCATGGGGTGGCAGGGAATGAACGTCAACCCGGTTCAACACAACTGCACAGAGCCCAGTGCCCTGCTCCCGAATGGCCTGTAGAGACAGTGCATAGCTCCAGGCAGGGCAGCCAGATGAAGCATAGGGCTTCCTCCTGAAAGAGCCCCAAGTGCAGCCGTAGGTTGAGCTTCACCACAAACTTAGTTCCTCAGGGTCATGGCACTAAGCTTTTCCCTTTTTATATTCCAGGGCGCTGGCTAGAGTGGGTTTGGCACACTAGTCTGGCCAAGCCCTTTTATTCCCAGCGGCAACAGGAAAGGATGCACTCGGAGGGCAGAGCACTGGGCAGCACTGAGTGTGGGGCCTTCTGCTGCACGATTCCCTCCCCTCCTCGCTACTCTGTCCCCAAGGCCACCTGCGGAAGTCAGGTCTTCAAAACCTGGGGACTGTGTGAAGCCTGTGGGAGAGCCGCTGCTCAGGCAGCTCCGGACGGTGGGGCTCTGCCTGCCCTTCCTGGTGGCCAAGTCAGAAGCAGTCTTGGGTTAGAGTCGTGGACCTGACCTCTTGTTGCCACCGTGGGCCTGGCCTTGGAGATCCAGTGTCTCCATCTGCGGCTGGGTTCATGTTCCAGAGTCACTTCAAGGTGAGCTGCTCGCCTTCAAAGTCTTTTGGTATTTTGGCTTAAGCTGCTGTCCCTTTTGAGGTGCCGACAGATTGAAGTAACAGCTGGAGCCCTTGAGAGCGCTTGTTTATAGCGCTCTCTTCTCACATTTCTGGGTGGATTTCTTGTTGGAGATAATGTTCTATGAATCACCTTTGAAATGAGAATTTATCAGCTGATGGACTGTTCTCTTTGAATTGTCAGAAGAAGAATAAAAGTAGTGCCCTGCAGTGTAGTTTCCTAGGCCCACCTCAAAGGTGGGCATGAACCCCCATATCCTCGGGACAATGCTTTCTTTTTGTTTTTTATTTTTTACTGAAAAAATTTTTTATTTGACTATTGACACACAGTGTTGCATTAGTTTCAAAGGTACAACATAGTGATTTGAGAAGTCTATGGATATGCTGTGCTCTCTCCAAGTGTAGTTACCGTCTGTCACCAGGCAATGTAGTTAAAATGCCATCGCCTATGTTCCCTGTGCTGTATCTTTCATCCCTGTGACAGTCATTCTATAACTGGAAGCCTGCATCTCCCACCCCCCTTCACCCATTTCACCGTCCATTCCCCCCATTCATCCCTCCGTTCCCCTTCCCTCTGACAACCGTCAGTTTGTTTTCAGTATTTATAGGTTTGACTCTGCTTTCTGTTTCTTCATTTTTTTTTTTTTAGATTCCACATATGAGTGAAATCATATGGTACTTCTCTTTTTCAGTCTGACTTATTTCATTTAGCGTAGTACCCTGTAGGACCATCCATATGGTCACAAATGACAAGAGCGCATCATTTGTCATGGCTGCGTAATGTTCCATTATGTGTGTATTTGTGTGTATATATATACACCACATTTTCCCTATCCATTTGATGGATACATAGGTTGCATCCATATTATGGCTCTTGTAAATAATGCTGCAATGAACACAGGAGTGCATAGATCATTTTGGATTTGTGTTTTTGTTCTCTTTGGGTAAATACCTAGGAGTGGATTATTGGATCTTATGATTTTCCATGTTTAATATTTTGAGGAACCTCCACACTGTTTCTCACAGCGGTTACACCAATTTACATTTGTACCATGCACCAGGGTTATGTTTTTTCCATATCCTCACCAAAACTTGTTATTTCTTGTCTTTTGGATTTTAGTCATTCTGACAGGTGTGAAGTGGCATTTCACTGTGGTTTTGATTTGCATTTCCGTAATGACTCATGTTGTTGAACATCTAAGTGTCTCTCAGCTATCTGTATGTCTTTGTTGGAAAAATGTCTATTCAGTTTCTCTGTGCATTTTTTGATTAGACTGTGTTTTTGGTGTTGAGTTATATGAGCTCCTTATATATTTTAGATACTAACCCCTTACTGGATATATCATTTGCAAATATCTTCTCCCATTCAGTAGGTTGCCTTTTTGTTTTCTTCATGGTTTCCTTTGGTGTACAGCAAGGTTAATACCCAGAAATTGGTTGCCAACAATCAAGTAGCAGAAAGAGAAATTAAAAAAAAAAACAAACAAACAACAAAACAACAAATCCACTTAAAATTGCATCCAAAAAATGCCTAGGAATCAATCTAACCAAGGAGGTGAAAGACCTGTACTCTGAAAACTATAAAATACCAATGAAAGAAATTGAAGATGACACAAACAAATGGAAAAATATTTCATGCTCGTGGATTAGGTAAATCAGTATTGTTAAAATGTTCACACTATTGAATGCAATCTACAGATTCAATACAATCCCTATCAAAATGCCAACACCATTTTTCACAGAACTTAGGAGAAATAATACTAAAATTTATAAGTATCACAAAACCCCCAAGTAGCCAAAATGATCTTGAGAATAAACAACAAAGCTGGAGGTGTCATGGTTTCAGATTTCAATATATACTACAAAGCTGTCTTAATCAAAACAGTATGGTACTGGATACCATAGACCAATGGAATCAACCAGACAGCCCAGAAATAATGTTTATATGGTCATCCAATCTTTAGCAAAGGAGGGAAGAATATACAAGGAGGAAAAGATAGTCTCTTCAATAAATGATCCTGGAAAAACTGGACTGCGATATGCAAAGAGTGAAACTGGACCACTTTCTTACACTATACACAAAAGTATAACAGAACGGAATAAAGACCTACAGGTGAGACCTGAAACCACAAAAATCCTAGAAGATCACACAGGCAGTATTTTCTCTAACATTGACTATGGCAACATTTTTCTAGATATGTCTCCTATAGCGAGGGAAATGAGCAAAAATAAACTGTTAGGACTATGCTTTATTTCCTTTTCCTCAAAGAATACCACAATGGTTGTCCCCTGCTTCTTTCATGTCCCTACTGAGCAGCCAAATGGTCCCACTGTATTCCTGGTTCTGCTACTTCCTGCTGACTATGTCTCTGTGAGTCTTAGTTTCATCATCTATAAAGTGGGTATAATAATATCTCAGGGCTGCTGACACTTTGAGTGTCCATATGTGAAAATACTTTACTGATTTATAAATGCTATATGAAAGGACATTACTTTTCTGCTGAGAAGTCTACGAGCGAATGAGCCATTTGGCCCTCTCTGGAGTCACTGCCTGGAAGTGGGGACATAAGTCTTGATCATGCTGCCATTTTGAAATATTTTAAATGAAGACCATTTCTCTCTCCTCCTCTTGGCTCTTTCCCTCCCTGCCACTTTCATCCAGGAGGTAATGAAGATTAGTTTTCAGTTCTTTTTCTTTTTCCTGGGAACCCAGCCTTACTGTTTAGAGAGCCTCTCAGAGTTGTTTTCCCCCTTGAATTTCTGCTTTACCATTGTGTTTACAACAAGAGTCAACTGTGGGTAATGCTTGGAGCCTGTGACAGTATTAGAAAGCCAAACAGCTCTTGTCTTCCAACCCACAGAGACTGACGTTAATGTTAAGGCAGGATTTTTCCCCCCCTGTGGAGGAGGTCATCAAGCAGGAGGACGAAGAACCACAGAGAGTGGACGGAGGTCAGGGTCAGTATGGGCAGCTGGTAAACTCACTTCCTGAGAACTCTCTGCAATCCTGATTCAGCTCTGCCCCTACTTACTGAACCAACCTTTACGTCCAGCAGGGCTGGATTGTGTTCCCAGGCCTACAGAGAAGTTAATATCTGTTCAGTGGTTTGTTTAAAGGTTTGAATCTGATTGGGCGATTCAAACCAGTAGTGTCAAACTTTAGCCAGAGGTGGCTTTTGGGGAGGAAAGGTGAGAGTTATCCAAATATTGTGACATGGGCAGCTTTTATTTTGATTTTAATGAACTTTGTACAGTTTTCTGAGGCTCTTGGCAGCTGGGTGCTGACCTGATTCTTTGTGTATTATGAGGCTGTCACAGATGTGGCCACATAGTACTCAGGAGTGTGGTTCATCGACTGTGAACCTTGACATGCATGTTCTGGACTGTATTGCCAACCAACCATCTTGAGGAAATGATTGGCTCATCAATGTAACATCTCTCCCTGACCCTTGGTATTCCATCTTGTTCTTACTGAAAATTACCATGTGACAGCTCTTGGTGGTGTCCCTGTAAAGATGACAGAGGGATACATTGTACGAAAATTGCCTTCATACTTGGCATTTTGGCTGGCTGTTAGGGAGGTCACTGTTGTACAAAGTGATCTGCTCTGTCAAGGGTGGAAGGGAAAAAAGGAGGAGCTTCTAGCTCTTCTACAGGATGTCAGATGTTAGAAGAAGAGCTGGTGGAAGAGAAGACACTGGGGAAATCCAGCAAGCCAAGAGCATTTTGTGGTGTGTGCATGTGAGAGAAAATGGAAGTCCCACTGTTTAGGTGAAATAAAAGATTCTGAATAGTCATAGATTCACAGCAAGTTAAAAAAAAAAAATACAGGCAAGTCCCATATACCTGTCACTCTTGCACCATCTTGCGTAACTGTAGCATGGTGACCAAGCTAGGAAATGAAAAGCATAGTGATTCTGAAATAGGTGACACATTGAAATAAATCATAGCACTATTCAAAGATAGTGAGCCCTTGCAACATGCCAGTCAGGGGACAGGGCAGCTGGAGTGTAAACAAATCAGTCTTGGGTCCTCCCCTGAGGAGTTATAGAATAACCAGGGAGACTGACATTAAATTAGAAATTATGCAGATAATTCATTTTTTAAAAAGATTTATTTATTTGGGAGAGAGAGAGAGAGCAGAGGGATGAGGTATGGGGAGAGGGAGAATCAGGCTCCCCACTGAGCAGGGAGCCAGATATGGGGCTCGATCCCAGGGCCCCAAGATCATGACCTGAGCCAAAGGCAGAGGCTTAACTGATTGAGCTACCCAGGAACTGCCAGCTAATTCACTAATCACAATTGTGATAAGTGCTATGAAATGAAAATATAGCCAAAAGAAAAAAAAGTCGAGTTCATGATAATATAGCCTAAAGCAAAAAAAGTCAAGTTCATGAAAGAAACCTTAACATTTTCCATGATGTTTAGAAATCTTTTTTTTTTTTTAAGATTTTATTTATTTATTTGACACAGAGAGATCACAAGTAGGCAGAGAGGCAGGCAGAGAGAAAGAGGGGGAAGCAGGCTCCCCGTTGAGTAGGAGCCTGATGCAGGGCTCCATCCCAGGACCCTGAGATCATGACCTGAGCTGAAGGCAGAGGCTTAACCCACTGAACCACCCAGGCATCCCATTTAGAAATCTTATTTTAAGATTTATCTATGATTCTGGAGTAGCTCGCTCCTGTGTACATTTATAATTGTGTCCTTTCCTGGGCTTATTTTTGTCACATTTTCTCCCCCATGTCTGTGGAAGCCAAGTATGTCTCAGAGTAAATGGACACCGACAATTGTGCCCACAAAGGGCACTTTATGAGGGTTTTTTTTTAACGGAAGTCAGCAATTTGGCTGCAGAACAGGAGTCAGAACTCAGAGGCCTGCTCGTTGGTATCGAGCAAGTAGGAGTGAGAGCACCCAAACGGACGTCTGCCAACAGGGAGAATTCTGGAATGTTGGTTGTGTTTGCAAGACCCCAGAACATCCTGATCGTAAAGCCTGCTGCCTCTGGCTTCAGGGGGCCACTTTGGCCAGGCACACAGACGGTTTAAATGCACAGGAATCATTCCTATGGTTCACAGCTAGGACCTACTTGGGAATCCTTATGGTTTAAGTGAAGAGAGGGACAATTAGATTTGTGTTCCCTGTTAAATCTAAGAAGTGGTATCTGGGAAACTCAGACTGAATGCACACAAGAGAGTGACCCACCCCACCTACTTGGCAAACTTGGTACAGGTGGCAGAAATAATACCTGGATAAACACCATTGGTCACTTAGGGCATTTTCTCTATATCAACATTTGCTGTAGGAGGTTCTCATGTCTCCTAGCTCTTGCCAAGCAAACAGTGTGCTTTAGACAAGAAGTGGGAAACAAAGGTTTGCCAGAAATGGTCGGGAGTAATGGGCCTTAATAGTGGTGTTGGCAGTGGGGTTTCTCCTCTGATGTCAACTCTGGTTTTTGTTAGATGAAGTCCTAAATTTAGGATACCATTGGAGGCATGTGATAGACAGAAGTGGTGACTTTACATCTGTCTTTTGTAAGTTTTCATTCCTCATTCTGTGTTCTGCATCGCTGAGCCTTT
The DNA here is from genome assembly GCF_022355385.1 of Mustela nigripes. Lineage (NCBI taxonomy): Eukaryota > Metazoa > Chordata > Mammalia > Carnivora > Mustelidae > Mustela > Mustela nigripes. The sequence continues at coordinate 210,432,026 of NC_081558.1, read as the reverse complement.
CAACATGCACCCTTAATACAGAAGCAAGACCTCCACTTCAATCTCTGTATTTGGCCACCTAAAAATTCCAGTAATTGGCTTCCGTCAGTGAATAAGTGGGGGAGGGGAAGGCCCCATGAAATCCATTGCCCCAGCCTAACTACCCTCCTACCCTGCACCTCATCCGTGGGGAAATCGCAGGATCTGTTGATGACCCTCCTGATGTTAGTCTTTTTGTTCAAGTTCATTTTAGTTATAATTTCTAAGACAGATTTCTCCCCCCAGAGTGCTAGAGTCAAGTTTGGGAGAATTTGTTATGGTTAGTGAATGCTGGTGAGCAGATGGGTATGATCTTGGGCCTGGAGGTCTCATGTACCTGTCCCTGCAGGCAGATGCTGCTCCAGGTCCTGGGGCAGGGCCGAATCACCCTGCATCCCCTAGGGCCTGGCATTGTGCCCCACACAATTCTTCTTCTTCTCCTTCAACTTCTTCCTCCTTCTTCTTAGCACTTATTGTGTCCTGCCTGCTTTACTGTTGAAAGGTAGTAGCTGGATGGTATAGGGCTTAAGAGCTGGGCGTTGGAGAAGATACATGATTTTGAATCCTACTCCTGCCACTTATTCTCTGAGTCTTTGGGTAAGCCACTCAACCTCATGTGTAAAATGGGGATAATAAGACCCACCACACAGAGCTGTGAAAATGAAATGAGATGGTGCCTCACACTTGCTACAGAGCCTGTGGATTGTCTGTTCCCCCGTTAGAATGTAGGCCCCATCATAGCACGGACATATCTGTTCCCTTCTATATCCTCATGCCTGGCCCATAGTAGGTGCTCAATAAAACATTTGTTAGATTAATGAAAATGTGTTTTAGATTTCCCTGTGATATTACTTTGAAGAGAAAGTGAAATTTAAAGATTTGAGGAGTGGTGATATGAGACATTTATATTGGAAACAAACTAATTGGAGAAAGATTTTATATTTTTTTATCAGCATGAGTTATCCATGTGTATCTTAGTATTGGGAACTAATTTCACTTTTATTTATTTATTTATTTATTTATCCTCACCTTTTAACTTTTAAACAATAACTTCTTTTTATTAGTTTCACTTTAAAAAATGATATGTTTTTTTTTTTTTTAGAGAGAGAGAGAGAGAGAGAGTGGGGGAGGGGCAGAGGGAGAGAATCCCCCAAGCAGTCCCCCTGCTGAGCCGGCAGTCCAAGTTGGGGCTCAATCTGACAACCCATGAGATCATGACCTGAGCCAAAACCAAGAGTCAGACCCTTAACCAATTGAGCCACCAGGTACCCCCATTAATTTCACTTTTAAATAAATTTATTATTTTAGTTGAGAAGTCATCATTTTTCTAGATGGTATTTTTCAGGATTCCTGAAACTGACTTACATAGTTTTATATCTTTGGCAAATATACATATATATTTTACAGATTTATTTATTTTAGAGAAAATGTAGTGGGGAGGGGCAGAAATTGAGAGAGAATCTCAAGCAGACTCCCCACTGAGTATGGAGTCTGCCCTGGGGCTTGATCTCATAATACTGAGATCATGACCTGAGTGGAAATCAAGATTTGGATGCTTAAATGACTGAGCCATGCAGGCACCCCCATATGTATGTATGTGTGTGTATGTGTGTTTGTGTGTGTATGTATGTATGTATGTGTGTGTGTGTGTGTATTTGAATATTTATTTATATATTTTAGAGACAGAGAGAGAGCAAGAACAGGGGGGCAGAGGGAGAGGGAGAGAGAGAGAATCTCAAGCAGACTCTGTACTGGGTGTGGAGCCTGATGAGGGGCTTGATCCCACAACCCTGGGATTATGATCAGAGCAGAAACCAAGAGTTGGATGCTTAACTAACTGTGCCACCCAGGCAGCCTCCTTATATATATGTTTAATAGAATTATGGTTTTTGGCTCCCCATAGAATATGGCAAAGACTTCCCCTCTCTTCCATTCCTTCTCTTTCCCACTTCCTTTCTTGCTGTCTATCTCTGCCTCCAAGAAGAAACACTATAGTGCATTAAAAGTATTTCTGAGCATTAGGATGTAGGGAATCGATCCTTCTGGACCACATCCATTGGATGGACCAAATCTACTTAAGGAAGGAGGGTGTTTGAGTATGTTAGCTTCTCAGGAAAAGTTTTAAATAAAGTTGAAACAGTGTTTTTCTTTAGAAGTTACTCAGCTTAGTAATTCCATAGGTAATTAGTAATTTTTTTGTTCTCCAAATTGCCAAAATCTGATATTGACCAGTGTCTGACTCAGTTGGGAATGAGTTGGACACTCATTCAGAGCATTCTTTGCGATGTGTTTTAGGGACAGTTCTTTAACCTGCCACCAGATGGAGAAGTTACTCCACTTAAGTTCTGATTCATGTTTGCCGCGTTCAAACAGGTTTTGGCACTTTTCTCCTTTCTGGAGTGGATGGTTGGCATTTTTTTGGATACAGAAAAGAGAGCAGCCCATGAGGTCTTATATTTGAACACTTTATGTAGGAATTAATGTGTATGTTTTTAAAGATTTTGGCACTTAATGTGCCCACTTAAAATATCTAAAGTGTTATGTATTTTTTAACCCTGAAGAGACTGGTATTGACACATGAGTTTGATTTTTTTTTTCCGTAAGATAGACTTTGACTTTCCATTTCATGACTTCCAGCCACCAGGCTGACATCCCCTTTCTTTGCGGGATTATAACACAAGGTTAATAATTACGGGCAAGAGTGTTGGAGATTCACAGCTCTGTATTCAAGTCTAAACTATTCCACTTGCATGAGCCACTCAACTCTCAGTTTCCTATAATGCGAAATGCTTATTTCACAGAATTACAGGAGAGTACAATTGTGGTGATCTAGCTGATGGCCCCTGTATAGCACCTATGCCATGGTGCTTACAGTAGTTGTGTTTACTGTTAGGCTGTGAAAAAGCAGTTAAGAACAATATTTCCCCCTCAGTTTTGCTGAGATATAATAGACTATACAGTATTTTATATCTCTCTCCAATGCATTAAAGTTTCAGACTATGCTAAATTATCATTTAGTTAAGACCCCTTTGCTTGCTCTTCTAATTGTCTCCTGCATCCTTGGGATAGGCTACTCCAGCGCTTCTTGGGGGAGAGTGATATTGCCTCCCCAGGGAACACTTGGCAATATCTGGAAATACTGATGTTTGCCACAATAGGGGAGTGGGTGTTAAGTGGCATCAACTGGGTAGGGGCAAGTGTTGCTAAAGATCCTACATTGCAGAGGACAATCCTCCACAAGAGAGAATGGTGTAGCCCCAAATGTCAATAGTACTATCGTTGAGAAACATTGGGCTATAAGGTACTGAGAAGAAGAAACTTTCCTTGTCTTTGGTCTAGTCAATTTAACTTGATTAAACTCCAAGTATATACTAATTAGGACCTCTGCTTGATTCTGGAGCTCCTGAGGATGAAAAGACACAAGCTCAGTCAAGTATATGTGAATGGTCTGGGGTTGTGCTCTACCTACAAGCTAGTACATTAGCCTGTTACTGTTTCATGGATGCCAGCAGAAGACACAAGGCTCCTGGGCCAAAGACAAAGGACTTGTTATTCATGGCATAGCAAGTGGAATGAGCATGATGTTGACATGGATTCCTTTTATCCCATAAGTCCTATGGGGCGACATGAGGGTGCCTAGGTAGATATTAAGCATGAAGTGGGTTTACAGCACAGCTAAGGAACACAGAACTTGGGCATTCCAATGCTCTTAATAATAAGTGGTAAGCAAATTTCTTCTTTGGGGGGAAGACAGTATCTTATCCCTCAAGGGTATAAAGAATTATATACAAGGCATAGAGGATATGGAGCAAGATATCTCAGATTGGTAATGTTTGAGAAGGCTTCATGGAGAAGATATCCGAACTGGGTTTTGAAGGGTGAATAAGACTTGGGCCCACAGACAAGGGAAGAAAAGTCTTCTCTTTTCTTCCTGATAATAGATTAACTTCTCTCCTGTATATCTTATCACAGGTTATGTGAGGACAGGGGACACTTCTAGAAAAGTTCTGACTGAGTTTGATCAACTAGTGAACATATGTGGAATGTTGCTAATTATGTTACATCTTACATATAACATTAATTTACTGTGAGAAGGTGAAATACATTTTTATTATATGATTTTTTTTTTCATGCTGCATCTGTGGTCTTAAACTAACCCATAGGAGCAAGTTTCTCTACTACCAGTAGACCCTCCTTCAACACATTTCAACACAGTGTTAGGCCAAGGCTGATGGACTAGAAAGCAAGGCCTGCTGGCTCACCCACAGAAGACACTGTGGAGGTGATAAGAGCAAGGAATGATGACTCTAATGGGTAAACATGAGAGCCATTTGGGTAGGCACCAGAACAGAACCTTGTTGTTCATGGTAGTATAATCTGGGTACACTGGCTATATTCAAAGCATCAAAGGCTGGGCAGCAAGGGTGTGAAATGGAGCCCAACTGGGGGGAATCCTATGTGATACTATCCCAGAGTAGAATATTATACCACAAGGAAAATGGTGGGACTGGGCTCCACGTATGGACATGGATAAACCCCGGTCTTAAACCAGATAACCAGAAACCATTCTACATACTTTCAGCACGAAGGGTTGAATACAGGAAGTCAGGTCCTACAAAATTATTGGAAGGGTTGGGGAAGGGGCAAAACCCAGGGGTGGGGGTACTCCCTGAGTATCAAGAAGGCACAGGCAGCCACTATTGCTACTGCAGAGCCCATGTAATTATCGCTGCCTGAGGTTGAGGAAATCCACCTTTGTCCTCCAATTCACCTCTCATTGGTAAGAGAATAGAAACCCTGTTCAGAAGGGATTCTGGGAGTTGTTCTTAGGCCTCTACATCCTGTGACAGAGCTGAGAGCAAAGAAGGGGGTGGGATGGGGGCACCTGGGTGTCTCAGTGGGTTAAAGCCTCTGCCTTCGGCTCAGGTCATGATCCGAGGGTCCTGGGATCGAGCCCCACATCTGGCTCTCTGCTCTGCGGGGAGCCTGCTTCCTCCTCTCTCTCTCTCTGCCTGCCTCTCTGCCTACTTGTGATCTCTGTCTGTCAAATAAATAAATAAAATCTTTAAAAAAAAAATAAGGGGGTGGGATGGTGCTGGGGCTCCAAAGACAAGACTAACATGATACGTGATGAAACCACTCCCTGAAGATTACCTATGGCATGATCCCACCCATTTTTATACAATGGCGTGTTAGAGCTGGCATGAACTGGCTTATGAGAGCCAATAATTAAACTTTCAGGAACTTTGCAAGCCAGTTGTTAAGCAGAGCAAACATTAAAAATAAAATTATGAATATTTATGTTATACTAAAGACAATGGTAACAGATATGCTAACCTCATCACCTAGTTATCTTACTGAATTTTACTCTTATCTATGCTTTTGAGGTTATTTATGTCTATTCTATCTGTATGGTGAAAATCCTACATACTGGCATGCTACTACAATCTCTTTCAAACTCTGTGTTCGGTGGCATCACCTTGGTAGCTTGAAATAGGCCACCAGGGAAGAGCTTATACTGACATGAAAGAGACCAGCTAATGCTACAAACCAGGCTTGATTGTTCTGTATCAATATACACATGTGGACATAACAAAATGGTGGACAAAATGTTAATAATGATGAACAGATTGAATTTAAAAGTTGGTTATGTCTGTGGCTGTTACATCGTGACTGGCACAGGAATTGAGGAAATAGCCTCCCAATATTTGAGAACTTTTGTCTGATTCAACAAAGAAATTGCTCACATGACTGATGAGAAGGTGACTTGCTACCATATACTTTGTTCAGTTTGCTTTCTTTTTACTTGTTAATGCAAACCAAAATATCAACCAACATTTATCTTGGAACTACATTGGTTTCTCCATTGCAGCCATAGGTTGGCTGCAATTATGAAGGTGTGGCAAAACTGAACAAAAAAATACTGCGTGAGTCAACTAACTGTGATTTACAAACAGGATGTATGGGATTTTATGTATTTGATCATTATTTGCAAATTGTGTTCTATGTGTCCTTTGTATCAAAAATGTATAACAAACTTATATAGGGATACACACACATGCACACACACTTTTGATTTTTGGAGAGGTGGTTATTAAACATTTATCGTTACACCTCTGCACATATGTATAGCAAGGGGATGATGAGCAACATTCCAGGTAACTGTTACTTTGGGGGGAAGATCTAAACAGGCCTCTTCGGCTTGGTCTTTCTCCCCTCATTTGGCATCTACCCAGTCATCCAAGTTCAATGCTGAGGATTCATTGAGGAATCCTCCCCCCAATTCACATCTCCTCACCAACTGTTGTTGGCTCATCCTCCTGCATTGTCATGGTGTTCACGAATCCATGTGCTTGGTACCCAGTGAGAAACACCTCCTGTCACTGGCTTCTCGCCTCTGACATGTAGGGAGCAGCCTGTGGAGGAGAATGTGTTTGCCAGAGATCATGGAGGACAGACAGGGAGCCAGAGAGCTCTCTGTTTCACCTGGGTTCTTCAGCAAAATGGCTGTGGGCATTTACCAATGTAGGGGAAGCCAAGCTCTGCAAAAAAACCTAATTGATGGATGTATGTAATCAATGTAGAGAGAACTTGGAGCAGTTCATAAGAAGAGACTGAAAGATGCTTGAAACGAAGAAAGTGACCTCCCAGGGTAGGCCCTACAGAAATAGCATAGGAGAGGATGGGCAGAGTCCAAGAGGAGAGATGCCACCTGGAGTGCTGGTACTGCTCTCGGGGTGGAGCAAGTGGAAACTGGTGCTCAGGGCTTTGCTCTGACCCCACAGCGGAGAAGACCCTCCTGCCCGTGTATGGAATGGGGACTCAGGCCCCAGGAGCTACGCCACCTCCCCACCACACAGCTGCTTCTCAATGGAAGCTCTTAGAGAAGAAAGTCAGGAAAGAGGGAGGGGAGAACAGCTAGGGAAGGGTGCTCGTGAGGCCCGGCCCATCGTCCAAGCTGCGGTAGCAGAAACTCGTTCCTGAATCTGTCCTCGTCATCTGTGTGCATAGGACAGTAGTCAGCCATGCTCTAGGCAGACACCCTTTCTGCTCAGATGTGGTTTTCTGTGCCCATAATGTAGCCTCCCCCTGCCTCCTTCTCTTCCTCCCCATGTCTCTCCAGAGCACTGTCCTTGCTTAGGCTTCAGAGGAGAGAGAGGAGGCGCACATTGTTGCACCAAGAGTGCCCTGGCCTTACCCACTGACGTCAGCATCTTGCGGATTATACTTCTTCAATGTGGACATAGCTAATGCCCAAGTCGACTCCGAGGCGAATGAACACACATCTAATTTAGTTTTTAGTTCACAGGGTCTCATAGTTCTGCTGTTTTCACCATGTCCTGCATTTGAAAGCCTGGTCAGTATTCAACGGGGAGACTCAGACCAGGCAGAGCCCATTCGACTCATGTGGCCCAGTCCGGTAGCCTGAGCTGGGCACAACATGGGGACAGCGCAGTCTTTCAGAATGTGGCTCAGCTTCCAACCGAGTGTGTTCTATGTCGTGTACAGATTGCAAAGAAATGAGTGAGTTTGTGCCTAATAACTTGGAAATTCACAATGTAAAGACACTACCTACCCAGTCAAGGCAACCACAGAGTCTGAGGATAAAAAGGGCTTGACTCCACTTAAATGAGGGAACGCCAATTGAAGATGTGGCTTCATACTTCTTCCAACAGAGCAAGAAGCTGGGTGGTCCTGTGCCCAGGGAGAAGCTTCTGGGTTCACTATGCCAACCCTGGAGGTGGGGGGGACACGCACCATGTAAGCTGCGAGGTACTCTCCTTTGGAGCAGAGAGCACGCTTTCTTGATGCTGGCTTCTGTGTTTCCTGTGTTTAAGATTGCCCACTTTGGCAGCATCCATCCCTCAGTCAGACACAGAAGGCCTTACCATCCCCGTGTAGAGACAGGCACAGCGAGAAGGGGCAGGGCGGGAAGGGGAGGCTGCAGAGCCATGAGGTCTACCAGGAAGCCCTTCAGTGTGGCCTGCAGCCCGGCCTCCAGCTGTCCTTTTATTTCCTGCTTGCGCCCGTGCTGCTAGGCTCCGTCCGGTTCTCGTCCAGGAAGGGAAACACTGGCCGGTGCTCCAGTCCATTAATCATTTTCAGGCTTTGTGACTAGCCACGGAGCTGGATGGAACATTCTCTTAAGACATAGAAGCGCCCTACAGTTAGATCAAAAGGAGCCTCTCCCCGCTGCAGCTCTTCATTACTTGGCAGCTGTGTTGAGAGGCTGCTTGGCCTTGGCCGTGGGTGTGGTCGCTCTCATCACACTGCGCTGAAATTCTCTGCACTGTTTGCCCAGCTGGTGTCTGTTCAGAGAGCTATTTAGATCCTTCTATGGAGAGGAAAGCTTTCCGTTCTGGAGAAACCACTGTGATTAAGTACATATAAGAGAAAGGCATTATGATGACTAATCCGAACAAAATCAATGATTCCCTTTCTGCATGATACATGATGATGTTTGCCGTCCACCACTTCTAGCGAGAATGTGGGTGTGACTTTGGGGTCAGGGAGGAGCAGGGAAGAGCCACTGATGCCACCGAGCAGGGGACCTGCCGCTGGGGAGAAGGACTGGAAGCGTTAATGATGTGATTAGGTGCCCAATCAAAATCTGACCCAGGAAATTCTTATCCATTGTAATAAGAGAAAAAGACTGAGGGAGCAAGAATTTCTGGTTACATCGATGCGGTCATTTGAGGCCACCCAGTCTAACCTCCCTGTCCTGTGGGACGCTTTCTACAAAACCTGGCTTGAAGCTTGAAGAATCTCTGTTCCCCTAAATCTCTACCCAGCCCAGAAAGTGGAAAGACACCTTTATTTGAATGTTATCGGTGACAGGATACTCACTACCTCATGAGAGCGTTCCAGTTTTTGAATGGCTTTAATCGTTTGAAAGGTCTCCCTCACATTTGGTTGAAAATGGTGTGTCTGTTGCTTTTCTGTCTCAGTCTGGGTCCTGCTTTGGGGACTAAATGGTAAAATCTAGCTGTCTTCATACTGGTTCTTGCAGCATTTTAAGATGACACAGTGTTTGTGCTTCTGATTGTCTTCTGTCTGAATGTCCTCACTGACCCAAAGGAGGAATACCACTCTGCAGGCATCCCCCAGTTCAGGTAGAGGAGGGGGGGTATATTCATATTTGGATATTCATATTTGGATATCTGTGGCCTCCTTTGTTCATGACACTATACTTCTATTAATTCACCCATTCTAAGACCTTGTTTTTTTTTTTTTTTTTTTGGCATCTATGTCACACTATTGGCTCATGTTTACCTCCAAGTCCGAAGAGCAATCCACCTCCTATTCATTTAAATTTCCTCGTACCAGAGTGTTTGGAAAGAACCAGAAGCAATGTTGACCTAGTCACTACTCACTTGTTTTGCTTTTATCAGGGACTTTGAATGTGACATTTGATACTAGAGTCTTAGGCAAGTGGATGTATTATGTTGATAGGCAACTTTGCATATTTTTTTGTACTTAATGTGATAGGATCACATCAAGTTCATGTTCTCCTTTGGGAATGGTGGCTGGAGCTTTGTTAGACTGTGTGTGCAGGCCACAGCCACGTGAGCAGTTGAACAGGCTGAAGGTGTTAATCTCAGTGAGGAGCCGGGCCTGTCCCAGTTAGAAGTTTAAGAACATTCATGGGCAATGTTTACAGGGCCACGGGATAATCTTCTCACCTTCTGTCAAAAGCCTTTGCGTGTCCGGTGCTGGGGTTAGATTTGGGGTGAGAAAAGCGGCACCAGACACAGTCCCACCTTCAGTGTCTAGGACAGCCTTTGGGGTAACTACTGTTGTGTCTTATCCAGAGCTGACCTTCCAAAACTGTTGGGTGGGCACATTCATTCAAAAGTATATTTGTCTTATTTCCTGAACCAGTAGACAGATAGTACCTAAGAGATATCTACTTTGAGTAGACAGAGCCTGTCCAAAAATCTCTCTTCATCTGTCATCATTGGGACAGTTGGCAATCTGGTGATGAACATGGACCAGAGAAGGTGCCTGACAGAGCCAAGCGAGTCCTGGCCACTGAAAAAGCAGGAGCAGTTTCTGTTTTCGCCTCCTGTGCCGAGTCGTTTGTTAGCCTAAATCCCAGGAGCGTAGGCAACTTGCTCCTTCTGTGGATTTCCTTGTGGCTTATGCCTAATATTAAATACTGGACGTTTACAAATTTTATTTATAGCCTGTTAACTTTCCCCCATGAGTACATCTTGCCTCCCTGCCTAGTTTGTCTGATTATTGATATCTCCCGCAAACTTCAGTATGTTGTTTGCCAATGAAAAGGCCTAAATAAATAAATGTGGAATTCAACTGTGAAGATCTGAGAGGAGCTGGCTTCTTGCTCAGAAGAAAGGGCAAGAGAAGAAAAGAAGCAGAGTTTTAGGAAATTCATGCTCCGTGCTGGGAACTTTATATTTGTCATTTTCCACAATCTCCATAAGACTTTCAAGTAAGTATTAGTATCCTCATTTTGCAGAACAGAAAAGTACATCTTAGAGAAGTTAAGAAACCTATAAAAGTTCATAGGAAGAAGATATCAGGTAGGATTTGAACTCAGGTTTCCCTGTCTGAAGGAGCAGCGGGGCTATGGAGCCTGTCTGCTCTCTGTGAAGGCCCAGAGTGCTTGGAAGCAAAGACGCTGTGTGCGGCCGTGAGCTGCCAGGTGGCCACCTTTGAGTTATCAACCAGAACCATCTCACTACTGAAGAAAGACAGGAGAAAGGCCAGGGCTGTAAGGACAAAGAAGCAAATAAATAAGAAGTTGGGAGTATGAAGAAGGAGAGGAAAATCACAGAGTCAAGTTCCCTGTGCAGGAAGAACCTCACATCTGCTCCGTGGAGCAAAGTGTTTATCAGTGAAGTAATCTGTAGATCTGTAAAAAGGCAGAAAATATATGATGATACTGTGGCAAATTTGATTCTAAAGTTAATCTGGAAAAGCAAATGCACTAGAAGAGCCAAGAGACATTTTTAAAAAGAGTAATAGGGGAGATCTGTGCTTTCCTTGATGTGGAAATGAATTTAAATTCATAGTAATTAAGAGAGTGAGATGCGGGGCACCCGAGTAGTGCAGTTGGTTAAGCGTCCGACTCTTGGTTTCCGCTCAGGTCATGATCTCATGGTTCGTAAGATCCAGCCCCACGTCGGGCTCCGTGCTCAGCGGGGATTCTGCTTGAGATTCTTTCTGTTTCCCTTTGCTCCTCTCCCCACCGTGCTCTCTGTCTAAATACATAAATCTTAAAAAAAAAAAAAAAAAAAAAAAAGGAGCGAGGCGCCCGCCAGCATTCAGCCAAGAGATTAGCAGAATAAAATAAAGAGTTGATGTTGCACACTTGAGTCCAAATCCCGCAGGCAGGCCAGGCCAGCTGGAAACTCAGCTAGGGTTTCTATTTGCCGTCTCGAAGAAGCAGAATTGCTTCTTCTTTTGAAAACCTCAGTCTTGGCTCTCAAAGCCTTCAGCTGTATGTGGAACACTGGTATATGCTTAAGGGGTCATTTTACATCAGGGAAAAGAGGATGAATTAGTGAATAAGTTATGTTTTACAACTGGCTGTTATTGGGTAAAATTGAAAAACAATAAAGTGAAGATTTAAGAAGTTAAATTTTTTAAAAAAGTTATATCCCTTACTTGTACCATGTACAAAAATAAACTTGAAATGATTATAGATCTGAACATAAGAAGAGTCTTTAAACTACTAGTAAAAATATAGGAAATATTTTCATTATGTTGGAGTGGGCAAGGCCTTTTAAATAATGACATGTGACCTGGAAGTCATACTGTTTTAGAATGACACATTTGATAGTATTGAAAGAAAACTCTCCTATATAGCAAAAAGTAATAAAATCCCAATTAGAAAAAAAAAACATCATGAAGGTGGGGAAAATATTCACTATATATAGCTATAAAAAATTGACATAAGAAGTGCCTAAGTGCCTAAAAAATCAGTAAGAAGCAATGATCAATCCAGTTTAAAATAGCAAAGAATATGAAAAAGCAATTCACAGGAGAAAAAGTATAAATAGTTTATAAATAGAAGAGGTACTTAATCTCACATATAACCAAATTAATACAAATTGGAAAGACTAAAAAGCACTTCCTCCAGATAACAAGCATTTAGAGAATTAATAGTAGTCAGTATTGATGGAGGTTTAATATTTTAGAAGCAAATTTGGCAATATCTATTAAGAAGAAAGAAGTGCCTATATTGTGACCTTATAATTCTACTGCTTCATCTACCGGGGATTGGTTAAGTGACTTCGAGAATGTTATTCAGTGTTTAAAGGAGTGAGATATTTACTGTGTATTCTGACATAAAGAAAGTCTGTAATAGAAATTTAGGTATAAACAGTGACTTATAGGGATATCTAGATAGCTTAGTCGGCTAAGCATCCGACTCTAGATACCGGCTCAGGTCATGATCTCGGGATCATAAGGTCGAGCCCCACATCAGGCTCCATGCTGGGTGCGGAGCTTGCTTAAGATTCTCTCTCTCCTTCTCCCTCGTTTCCTCCCTGCCTAAAAAAAAAAAAAAAAAAAAAAAAAAAAAAAGTGACTTACAGGATAGTTTGCAATATAGGATCTCATTTTGTTAAAAACATGCATGTATGTTCCATGTATGCATGGGAAAGCAGCCTGGAAAAATGCACAGGAAGCTGTTAGTGGAGGCAATAGCTAAAGAATAGGATTTGGAGAATTTCATTTCTTATTTCCCACACTTTAATATAATTTTCAAAATAAGGATGATACTTGTTTATGTTACTTTTTTTTCAATTTTTAAAAAGATTTTATTTCTTTATTTTTAGATTTTATTTTATTTTTTCAGTGTTCCAAGATTCATTGTTTATGTTACTTTAAAACAGTGATGAAGAAGACTCTGCTTGGTTGGTCTTACCGAAGCTCTGACTATTTAGATGGGATCTTAAATGCAGACAAATGCATAGGGTGTCATGTCATTCCTTCATTCCTTCATTCATTCATCACGTATCTGGTGGATACCTTTGCTATGTGAGGTTCTTTTTTGGTACCTGGCTCTCTCTCATCTGTGTAATATCATTTCTCATTTTACTCCAAAAAGTGAATAGTTTGGAAAACAGTGAAGAACCTAGAGTGAAGTATGCGTGTGAGGGGCCATTTTTGTACGTCTGGCAGTGGGCGCCGCCAAGGCTGACAATGAAGCATCAATCAGTTGTTTGCTTGGATGCCTAAGGAAGCCCCTTTCTAATCCAGTCTGAAAGATTCATGTTGGAAGAGAGGATATTTTTATTGGGGAAAAAAGTTCCTTCTATATTCATATTATGGGTTGATACTGTATTGGCTGTCTCTACTTCTGAGCTGTCAATCTTGTTGCTCCTCAAGCTCTTGGCAGCACTCAAGTCACGTACTCCAAAGATAGCTGGATACAACTAAAATGAAGGGTTCCTTTTTGAACTTTGTCCAGTTGTGGCATTCAAATGTCACGGGAATGTTGGTTTACTGAATGCAAACCCAGAATGATATGATAAGTGCACATTATCTTGGGTTGTAATAGGAGACTTTGTAGGCATGGCAAATGTGCCATTGAATACATGTTGCTCTTATTTTTGGCCTGTACTGAATTATACTGCCTTCTGTTATTTGCTTAATACCAAGGTGAAGCATGTTTTGGCTATTAAGTCCTAAATTCAGATGTATGAAATACAAAGATTTTCTAAAAGTGTTTTGGATAGACTTAAACATATAAAGCAGATAAAATAAATTGCGATTATTCATATCACAAGATGATACAGCAATGAAATATTCAATGCAGTATCTTTAAAGACTAATTTTCATAATTCAGATAAAATATGGCATAGGAAAGAACCAAGATGCCCTTCAACGGATGAATGGATAAGGAAGATGTGGTCCATATACACTATGGAGAACTATGCCTCTATCAGAAAGGATGAATACCCAACTTTTGTAGCAACATGGATGGGGCTGGAAGAGATTATCCTGCGTGAAATAAGTCAAGCAGAGAGAGTCAATTATCATGTGGTTTCACTTATTTATTCACTTCACATTCCAAATAACATGGAGGACATGGGGAGATGGAGAGGAGAAGGGAGTTGAGGGAAATTGGAAGGGGAGGTGAACCATGAGAGACTATGGACTCTGAAAAGAACCCTGAGGGTCTTGAAGGGGCGGGGGGGGGGGGGGGTTGGGAGAACAAGGTGGTGGGTATTAGGGAGGGCATGTATTGCATGGAACACTGGGTGTGGTGCAAAAACAATGAATACTGTTACGCTGAAAAGAAATAAAAAAAAAAGTCCAAAAAAATATGGTGTAGTCAAATTTTATGCCACTTTAAGAAGAGAATCTATAATGAAGTCACACATAGTATATTTTACAACCGAAATATCCCAAGTCCCTCAAATTCAATTTGGATCCTACTAAGTGCAAATGGGAAGCACTCTTACTCTTTCCTCTCTATCCTTTTGTCTTGCATTTTACTCAGTTGTAGTCTCAGACAAGTCAATTCTGGCTCCTAGTGCATATGCAGAGCTACTTTGCAGTCAGAGGTGTCCCTCAGCTGCAAGGTGAATGAGACTGTAAGAAGCTAAAGGAATTTAATTGGCTTTAAAGTACAAATGAAGTGCAGAATTTATGCAATTTGTCCAGCTAATTCAAGCAAACTCGGGAGGATAGAATAGTAGCAGTGAGCTATAAGAAGGTACCCAATGGGATAGAATTAATAATTTAAAACAACTCTGGTTTTCTGAATTCACCTTATTCATTAAACAGGAATAATTCCCTGAAAACTGGTTATTTTCTTAGGTTCAATGTCTGCACAAACACAATATCAATATCTTACTTGCTATATAGTTTTCTTTCTTTTTTATTTTATTTTTAATTTTAAATTAAAGCTTAGTAGAGTTTCCTTACTTTGTTTTTTTTTATTTTATTTTTTCTGTGTTCCAAGATTTATTGTTGATGTACCATACCCAGTGCTCCATACAATACGTGACCTCCTTAATACCCACCACCAGGCTCACCCAAACCCTGTAAAACTCTCTAAAACCCTCAGTTTGTTTCTCAGAGTCCACAGTCTCTCATCGTTTCTTCTCCCCCTCTGATTTCCCCCAATTCACTCTTCCTTTCCTTCTCCTAATGTCCTCCATGTTATTCCTTATGTTCCACAAGTAAGTGAAAGCACATGGTAATTGACTTTCTCTGCTTGACTTATTTCACTCAGCATAATCTCCAGTCCTGTCCAGGTTGATACAAAAGTTGGGTATTCATCCCTTCTGATGGCTGAGTAATATTCCATTGTAAACACATCTTCTTTATCCATTCGTCTTTTGGAGGGCATCTTGGTTCTTTCCACAGTTTGGTGACTGTGGACATTTGCTGCTATGAATGTTGGGGTGCCTATGGCCCTTCTTTTCACTAAATCTGTATCTTGGGGTAAATACCCAGTAGGGCAATTGCCAGGTCATAGGAAAGTTCTATTTTTAATTTTTTTGAGGAATCTCCACACTGTTTTCCAAAGTGGCTGCACCAACTTGCATTCCCAACAACAGTGTAAGAGGGTTCGCCTTTCTCCACATCCTCTCCAACACATGTTGTTTCCTGCCTTGTTAATCGTTGCCATTCTAACTGGTGTAAGGTGGTATCTCAATGTGGTTTTGATTTGAATTTCCCTGATGACTAATGATGATGAACATTTTTCTTTCTTTAGGAAACAAACAAAAAAACAAAACTAAGGATGTGAAAAGATTTCACATGATTTTGCAAATCATGTATCTTATGCCTGTGCTCATTTTCTTCCTTACATCAAACTCATTGACTTTATTTATACCCAAATGTGAGGTTAGTATTTTTAGGTATTATACCAGACTCAGCTTATGGACCCACCCAGATCTGCCCACTGCACTCTGCACATCTGTCCAGCCTGGCTTGGACTGCTGGTCAAGTCACAAAGTCAGATCACTGCTGCTGCCACCACCACTGCTTCAGGGCAAGCCACTCTCCATGCAGCCCTGACTGGCAAGAAGAGGTTGATGCACTTGAAGGGGCTGGGGGCTATGACTTGAAAGTGTGGAGAAATGAAAACCCCATGGGCCGACTTTACCCAGTGGGAGGACGGTGATAGGAAGAGGCTATTCCTAGCAACTGTTCTGAGTTGTCTTAGTCCCTACAACCTTTCCAAAGACATCACATGAGGTCACACAACCAGCCAGGCTGTTAGGGAGCTTTGGCCAGCTTGGTACCCTGCCCCTCTGCATTTAGGCTCCCTCTTCCCTGCCTCATTGCTCCCCCCACCCTGCTTCTCTAGGAACATACTTTGCAGTGAAGTGTTAGCCCATAAGTGTATGCTCCAGGGTCTCTTGTCTAGAGAACTGGGGCCAGCCAAAAGATTTGGAACTTACATTGACCCCAGGAAGCAGACCTTATGGTGGGCTTTGGCTGTGGTAAGCACATGGCAACTACACCTGGCATCTGGTGGAACATCACAGCTACCAAAGCTTTTATCTGTAGTTAATGGGGACAAGGAGGAGGTGGAGGTGAAGTGTTGAGATATGAGTTCACTGTGACACTCGATCCACTTTGGGGCAATGAAGATTTTAAGAATCATGATGTAGGATAATCACTTTGGAAGGCACTGGAAGCCTTGCAAAAAGAAAGGAATGGATGGAAGGCAGCTAATTGCTATCTTGCAGCTCTCTCTGAAAGCCAGGGTATTCTTGTGGTAGCTTTAAGGGGGGTTCTCATCTCCTACAGGGGCAGGACAGAAGGTTCTAAAAGTCAGGATCTGATAAGAAGGATGGAGGAAATACAAAAGACTGTATAGTCTTAAAGTCTCTTCAGTGTCAGAGAAAATTCCTTGATGGAGAAAGAGGAGACCCTGAGAATGTGGATGGTGACATTTGCCTTTTGAGACTGAGAATATTAGATTCTAATGGCCTGAAGCTTCCTGGTTGGCAGAGGCTGATCTCTGCAGCCTAGGAGATTACGCTGTGACCTCTCAGAGAAGAGGCGTGCTGCTGCTACGTCAGGGGCTGAGGACATGGGAGGACAAGTTAAAGAGGGAGGGGTTGCAGACAGGCAGGATCTTGAAGGGCATATTGAGGATGAGGGTCTTTGTAATTGAAGCAGAACTGGAAGACACTGAAGAGGTTTAGACTACAGTGGAGCAACATGATCCCATTTCTGTCTTGAGAAGATCAGCGGCTGCTCTTTGGAGAATGATAGGGGTGTGCAGCAAGAGTCAACTTGGGCAGTTGGAGTGCTATTGCTGGAGAATAGGCAAAGAGTGACCTTCTTTTGGACCATTGTGGAAGTTAGGGTTAAGTAAATAGATTCAGGAGAAAATGAGGCCAAGTGTCTTGATGATGGGTTGTATAAGGGGGAAGGAGAAAAGTTGTTCAAATAGATAGGTTTCTGGTCATTGCAACTGAATAGATGGGCTGCCATTTCCTGAGAGAAAACATTAGGGCAGGGTGTTCATTGGGGAACACACTGAACATGGGG
Organism: Mustela nigripes; assembly: GCF_022355385.1. Classification (NCBI taxonomy): domain Eukaryota; kingdom Metazoa; phylum Chordata; class Mammalia; order Carnivora; family Mustelidae; genus Mustela; species Mustela nigripes. The sequence continues at coordinate 210,414,515 of NC_081558.1, read as the reverse complement.
GTTCTTGGACTTCCTGGTAAGTGACTAATGATCTGGAGAGGCAGTACACACATTATGTCACAATTGCATTTTTAGAGGACCACAGACTTGGTTAACAATACCAGTAAAGCGTTGCTCATTCCTGAGTCTGATGTTCTTTATTTTTCTACATATGACATTAGTTCTTGACAAAGTATTTCTCCACACATCTCCTTCCAAAAAACACATACATGTATTTTTGGGGGCATGGTTTTATTAAATCCTATCTCTGCCACCTCTTGAAGAAGACTTCCTTCCCCCTGATGAGCCCATTGTAGTCTGCTTTCTCAGGTGGTATTTTGGACAGTCGACAATAACTTGTCTTTTTTCTTTTGGTTCCCCCTGTGAGGGCTTAGCTGTTAACCTTCCCTTGTGTTTCATTTTCCATTTGTGTTTTTAAAAGGATACCCTGTCATTGTTGTTCTCATCACTGTTTCTGTATTTACAGGTAACCTTTTTCTTTTTTTCTTTCAGCCTTCAGCAGAATGATTTTGGTAACTTGAGACTACCTTGGGGAGTACAGCTATTGCATATTTGGTCTTGCTGTGTGGCAACATTGCCACTGGTGTTTTCACAGGCCTTGAGTGTGGTGGTGCTGGGAGTTTGGTCTTCCCAGTTTTTAAAATGTAACACTGATGCTGGTTCTGATGTTCATGGAAGGACCAGTGAGATCCCTGGGACTTTCCCAAGGGGAACACTTTTCTGTATAAAAAGGAGAAGGTGAGAAATTCATTTATGTCCCAGAAATGGGTATACAACTGATTAGTTAAAAAATGCCGTTTATTTCTGCATAACTTATCTGACCATAGAATCCCATTCAGCAAAATGCACAGTGACCACTTTGGGGAAATGGAGCAAACTGAACAACTGCCAAATTTTGTGGCCTGAAGGCAACTCCAATAACTGACATCTGACAGATCTATTATGACAGCTTGCTTTGAAAATGTGTTTGCTCTAGCAATGCAAGCCCCATTTTTCAGCTAACAAATCTTTTCAGTGTCTCTGCATGGGGTAGTGGATGACCAAACTCTCGTGTTATTGGTAGAGACATATAGAAAGATGACAGAGGTTCATCAAGGGAACAATGTCAAGAAGACGAAGAATGAACTTTAGTGAGGCTCAGGCAGTGTCTTTAACTGTTGGCCTTCAGGTATATCTTGCAGGCACTATGGCAGCCATGATTATGGCTTCAAACCTCCAATGGTAAGTTTGGAAATTAACATACAATCCCAGCTGTTGTGCTTTGAAATCTATCACTGGATGGGACTGAGGCCATCCTTCCCATGACTGAGCAAGATGGGATAGAGAGGCAACTCTATTTCTGGGAGAGATGGGATGCCTCTGACTGTGGCTCCAGCCCTCCCCAGTAGCATTGCCAAACCTTCTGTAGAATTTCTCTACAGTTCAGACGATATCCCCTCAAACTTCCTTCCTCCCTTCAGGTCAGATCTGCATCATAATCCAGCATCTCTAGCCTCCTGTGGCTCATTCCCATAGCCTCTCCTAAGGCAGTTCTATTAACAAATGGCCTGTACATGTCATCCTCTCTTGGTTTTTGCTTTTCAGAAGACCCAGACTAACATAAGCCCCTGCTTTAAAAAAAAAAAAAAAAAATCCTCCTTAGAAGAGAGACATGCAACTCCACTTGCCCACCTTTCCTTCTATCTTGATTCCAGCCCAATTCACACATAGGTGTTACGTGTCTGGCCCCTAGAGGTGTTTGGTTTTACTTCCCAGTTCTTATATCTTATTTGTTTGTTTATTTATTTACTTATTTTATGTTCATTTAGCCAACATATGGTACATCATTAGTTTTTGATATTAATGATTTACTACTTACATGTAACACTTAGTGCTCATCTTGTCACATGCCCCCCTTAATACCCATCACCTGGTTGCCCCATCCCCTCACTCCTCTCCCTTCTGCAACCCTCAGTTTGTTTCCCAGAGTCCAGAGTCTCTCATGGTTTGTCTCCCTCTCTGAATTCTTCCCATTCCATTTTCCCTCCCTTCCCCCATTGTCCTCTGCATTATTCCTTATATTCTACATATGAGTGAAACCATATGATAATTGTGTTTGTCTGCTTGACTCATTTCACTTAGCATAATCCCCTTCAGTTCCATCCATGTCGATGCAAATGGTAGGTATTCATCCTTTCTGATGGCTGAATAATATTCCATTGTATATATGAACCGCATCTTCTTTATTTATTCATCTATTGAAGGCATCTCAGCTCCTTCGACAGTTTGGCTGTTGTGGACCTTGCTGCTATGGACATTGGGGTGCATGTGTCCCTTCTATTCACTACATCTATGTCTTTGGATTAAATACCACATCTTACATCCTCTTATATAGAATAGCGGAGTTAAAGAAATAGGGGATATCTGGAAAATTAGGAAAATATTATACTGTTCAGAGTATGGGGTTAAACTATTTGATTTCTTGGAAGTTACCAAACCTGGATGTCATGATAACTTAATTTATGAATGACCCATCTAACTTTTTTTCAGCAGCTCATTTAAATTTTTTCTATTTTAACTTAACCTGTGGGTTCATAGAGTTTTCTCAAAATTAGAAAGTTGTGGAATTAGAGATATACTTTGCCTTTCATTAATTTGCATAATTGTTGAATGGCCAAATTCTCTCAGTATTTGAGAAGTCTTGGGTTATGTTTACTAGTTCCCACTCTTCCCCTGGGGAAGAGATGGATTAAACAGTTTTTTGGTTTTTTTTTAGTACCTGGTGCACTTGCAGTAGATATTGTCCTATGATTTCAGTAAATAACCTTTTAAAAGAAGTTTTATTTATTTATTTGACAGAGAGAGAGAGAGAGAGATCACAAGTAGACAAAGAGGTGGGGGGGAAGCAGGTTCCCCGTTGAGCAGAGAGCCCGATGTGGGGCTCAATCCTGGGACCCCGAGATCATGACCTGAGCTGAAGACAGAGGATTAACCCACTGAGCCACCCAGGTGCCCCAGTAAATAATTTTTTTAAAAAAATTTTTTATTTCTTATAAACATAGATTTTTATCCCCAGGGGTACAGGTCTGTGAATCACCAGGTTTACACACTTCACAGCACTCACCAAAGCACATTCCCTCCCCAATGTCCATAACCCCACCCCCCTTCTCCCAACCCCCCTCCACCCAGCAACCCTCAGTTTGTTTTGTGAGATTAAGAGTCACTTATGGTTTGTCTCCTTCCCAATCCCATCTTAATGTTATGTTAGTCACCATACAGTACATATTAGTTTTTGACAGAGTGCTCCATGATTCATTGTTTGTGTATAGCACCCAGTGCTCTGTGCAACATGTGCCCCCTTAAATATTCATTACCAGGCTAACCCATCCTCCCATCCCCTCTCCTCTAAAACCCTCAATTTGTTTCCCAGAGTCCGTAGTGTCTCATGGTTTGTCTACCCCTCTGATATCCGCTCCCTTCATTTTTCCCTTCCTTCTCCTTATGTCCTCCATGCTATTCCTTATGCTCCACAAATAAATGAAACCATATGATAATTGACTTTCTCTGCTTGACTTATTTCACTCAGCATAATCTCCTCTAGTCCCATCCATCTGATGCAATAGTTGGGTATTCATCCTTTCTGGTGACTGAGTAATATTCCACTGTATATATAAACCACATCTTCTTTATCTATTCATCTCTTGAAGGACATCTTGGCTCCTTCTACAGTTTGGCTATTGTGGGCATTGCTGCTGTGAACATTGGGGTACATGTGCCCCTTCTTTTTTACTACATGTGTATCTTTGGAGTAAATGCCCAGTAGCACAATTGCTGGGTCACAGTAGCTCTGTTTTTAACCTTTTGAGGAACTTCCACACTGTTTTCCAAAGTGGCTGAACCAACTTACACTCCTACCAGCAGTGTAAGAGGGTTCCCACACAGTAAAGGAAACAGTCAACAAAACAAAAAGGCAACCCACAGAATGGGGAAGATTTTTGGAAATGATACTACAGATAAAGCCTGATATCCAAGATTTATAAAGAACTTCTTGGGGTGCCTGGGTGGCTCAGTGGGTTAAAGCCTCTGCTTTTGGCTCAGGTCATGATCCCAAGGTCCTGGGATTGAGCTCCACATCGAGCCCTCTACTCGGCGGGGAGCCTACTTCCTCCTCTCTCTCTCTGCCTGCCTCTCTGCCTACTTGTACTCTCCATCAAAGAAATAAATAAAATCTTTAAAAAATAAAGAACTTCTCAAAATTCAACACCCAAAAAACAAATAAGTCAAAAAATGGGCAGAAGACATGAACAGCCACTTTTCCAAAGAAGACATATAAATGGCTAACAGACACATGGAAAAATGTTTATCATCATTAGCCATCAGGGAAATTCAAATTAAAACCTCATTGGGATACCACCTTATACCAGTTAGAATGGCAAAAATTGCCAAGGCAAGAAACAGCAAATGTTGGAGAGGTTCTGAAGTAAATAACTTTTTGAAGAGTTTCCAAACAATCAAATAGTTTCCAAGCTGCTATTATTAACATTTCCAATAGTTATTTTTATTAAATAAATTTCTCTACTTTTCCTTTCCTTTTAAAAGTACCCCATTACCTCCGTTGCTCTCCTTAATTTCTGGTTTGACTCTGAGCTTTGTGGTGGTGGTGATTGTTAGCCAAAAAGATGACCATATTTCCTTCAAGTTGGGAGAACCCATGATAAGATAGAATGTATTTTGCCACAATAGAAATATTTTGTTGTCTTCCAGAAATAACGTGGATATAGTCAGAGCCAACTACATAATTGTTGGAGTCCTGTGCACTGCTTATTGAAAAAGGTAGACAAAAAGAGCTTTTTAAAATTATTATTGTTATTATTTTTTAAATTTATTTTCAGCGTAACAGTATTCATTGTTTTTGCACCACACCCAGTGCTCCATGCAATCTGTGCCCTCTCCAATACCCACCATCTGGTTCCCCCAACCTCCCACCTCCCGCCCCTTCAAAACCCTCAGATTGTTTTTCAGAGTCCATAGTCTCTCATGGTTCACCTCCCTTTCCAATTTACCTCAACCCCCTGCTCTTCTCCATCTCCCCTTGTCCTCCATGCTATTTGTTATGCTCCACAAATAAGTGAAACCATATGATACTTGACTCTCTCTGCTTGACTGATTTCACTCGGCACAATCTCTTCCAGTCCCGTCCATGTTGCTACAAAAGTTGGGTATTCATCCTTTCTGATGGAGGCATAATACTCCATAGTGTATAAGGACCACATCTTCCTTATCCATTCGTCCATTGAAGGGCATCTTGGTTCTTTCCACAGTTTGGCGACCGTGGCCATTGCTGCTATAAACATTGGGGTATAGATGGCCCTTCTTTTCACTACATCTGTATCTTTGGGGTAAATACCCAGTACTGCAATGGCAGGGTCATAGGGGAGCTCTATTTTTAATTTCTTGAGGAATCTCCACACTGTTCTTTATTTTTTGGGGAAAGATTTTATTTATTTATTTGACAGAGAGAGAGAGAGATCACAAGTAGGCAGAGAGGCAGGCAGAGAAAGAGGGGGAAGCAGGCTCCCTGCTGAGCAGAGAGCCTGATATGGGGCTCGAGCCTAGGACCCTGGAATCATGACCTGAGCCAAACGCAGAGGCTTTAACCCACTGAGCCACCTAGGCTCCCCTAATTTAATTTAATTTTTTTTGTCAGTGTTCCAAAATTCATTGTTTATGTACCACTCCCAGTGCTCCATGCAATACGTGCCCTCCTTAATACCCACCACCAGGCTTAAAAGAACTTTTAAAGGCACTAAAGTAGGAAACCTTTCCCTTCATTTCATGAATCTTCTCTGTTCACTGTACTCTCCACTGTCCCATTGGACTTCACTTACAAAACACAAGTTCAAAGATGGAATTATTCAGAATCATAAGATCTTGACAGCAGAAAATTAAACCAAACATGGGAGCCCTTCTGAAGGCACTCTTATGAATCTGTCCCTGGCAACAACTGACCAGTGACTCAATAAGCAAGCTGGAAACCAGAGGGAACATTTCCCCTCTTCTCTCTAGAGTCTATCAGGTGGAGGTGTGCACAGAGATGATGGTTGTTGCTGGAGTCAGGGCTCCAAAGTGGAGTGGAAGGCACAAGGCTCTGTGTCTGGTGTGCAAGGGCATGAGCAAATTTTCTTCTCCTATTTTTGTCCTTGGTTCACCTGCACAGTGGCTTCATCATACTGTCTTCCTTAGTGGAGAGAAGGGTGATGATTACTTGTTCATGGTGGATGATTTTATTTTGACTTTCCATTTTAAACATTTTACATCATTGTATTTACTGAGTGACTGCTCTGTGCTGGTTTCTGGTTAGGTGTCATTACTATCTCCCTGTCCTCCTGGAACTTCCATTCCCATAGAGGGAAACAGGCAATAAGCAAAATAAAAGGCCAGACACAAGGTAAAGATTGTCAAGTATGGAAGCGTTGTGAAGGAAAGTTGAATAGAGAAAGTGGTTGGGTGTGGTGGAGCAGGGTCCTTACAGTTATCAACAAGGTGGTTAGGGAAGTCCTCACGCAGGAGATGGCATTTGAATGAAGACCTGCAGGAGACAAAGGAGGCAGCTGAGCTGCCCTCAGGGAAGAGTACCTGGGAGGGTCATAGGGCCAGAAGTCTGTGATGCGAGCAGAAAATGTCCTTCATTGACTTTGCATGAACTTTTGGTGCAATTTTAGCTTGTGCAGATCCACATGAAAGTATCCTTTCCTCCTTTTCAGGTAGGGAAATAGCTTCTTTGTCAATTCAGTTACAAATGAATGAAAAAGAGGTTCTATGCCTTGACTGTATGTGGCCACATCTCACTCAGAAGAGGCGGCACAGCTGGGCTCTGATGTGGACTAACTTCTACACAGAGATCTTTCTTATTAAAGGACATCTCTTATTAATGGCTGAGTTCAAAGCAAACTTTAAAAAATCCAATCGATTTCTCATTTATTACATTTTGTTTTGTAAAAGATTTTCTGTCAGTGACTTCAGAACGAAGGTGCCAATACTAAAATAATTGGTTTATAAATGGAAAGTTAATTAGGCATTCCCCTTTACACTGTCCCCTCCAAGGTCAGGGATATGACTAAAATGTAAAGAAAACGCACTTGTACAGTAGGTATATGATAGGTCTATATGAAGGACTGTCAGCCTTGAGACTGCCACTCAGAGGCAAGCGTTGAAGCAAATGACTTTGTGAGCTTTGGAGCACAAATTGGGCACAATTTGTGAACACAAAAAGGGCACAATTGTACCTGGGAACAGAAGAATGGTATCTGCAGTTACATTAATTGGGAGAGCAATTATGAAAGCACGAGGGGCATCAAGTTTCAGAGCCCACACTAATCCCCAGGAATACTTCTCCCCTGATAGATATAGTATTGCTATTTTCCAGGTGCATTCCTCAGATGAATTACATTTCTCAGGCTCACTTTGCATAGGTCACTATCAGGAGCAGGATTTGGGGGTTGCTAGAAGGTTCTTTGGTTTTGTCCAGGCAACTCTCTGCCTTCCTGGAGTATCATTGAACTTAGTAGAAGCGAGGGTCAAAACTGATTTGAATTTTGTCTGGAAGTATGAGCTCCATGTCCTGGTTTCAGTGAAATGCAAGGTAGGAATACAAAGGACTGCTTTCTGGAATTATTCCTGTTTACACGATGATAATGTATTTCTTTAAGATGTTGACTCAAATGTAACTGCGTCCTGGGTCTGCTTGTGTTGAATGGCTGCTTTGGAATTTCATGGTCTTCTGTTGAACATAGACTATGTTTTCCTGGGAACCAGAATATGAAAATAGTTGGCAATTCTTCCATAAACTGAGCTGAATTCCAAGAACAGCATGTAGGTAATCCTACCTGACTCACCTTCAGAGCTCTACTTTGAATTTCTGTTGGTGGCAACAAAGCCATCATGAAAAACAGCATACTTCAACTTTGTAAATGAAGATTTCCATTAAAAAAGGCAGACAGGTTTAAAAAAAGTAGTTGTTTAAGGCTTTTGTCTGATCCTTACCTGAATGAGAAACCCTTCAACATAACAAAAATATCTACTGTCAAGATACTCTTGGTTTATACAGTATATTCCAAAATCCTTGTAGGAAACTTGGATGATATCTGGCAGGGTCAATGTGACAGAAGTATATTTCATAAATACATTCATCTCAACCAGTGACATTTCTGTATTCCCATTGGGGTTGACTTTTGAAGTTTGCAGATAAGTAAGAATTGGCACATGTGGGACACCACAGGTTTTGCAAACTTAACGTGTCATTTCTCTCTTTCTCTACCCTCTTTACAGGAAATGTTAAGTTATTAAGTTCATTGCTATTTACTGAAATGGTATTGTTATTTCCTGTCTGAAGAGCTTTAAGGGTGAGTCCCTAGGACACTGTGCCTAAGAGTTAATGATTCCCCTGCTGATGTTTCCCAGAATATTTCATTCTTTCTTTTCTGTTAGGCAAAGATTCAGGGAGGTTAGGCCTGAAAAGCAACACAAAACATGACCACTCCCTCCTTGGGCCCTTTCTGCAAGTAGGTCATCCCCCCCCACCCCCCCTCGAGAAACTGCTGCCACTTTTGGACAATGTCTCATGGATGTCTGGTGATACAGGGGATGGGGAGGGGCCCCGGGCAGGAATGTACTGGAGCTCTTTGCATTGCATTCCTGCTTGCTTAGCCAGAAGTCATTAGAGATTGGGCAGTGAGCATTTAGGCTGAGTTTGGTGTAGAAGATGAAGGAAAGCCAGGCAGGCAGGACACTCATTTTAGAGCCATATGCTTCATATTTAAAGAAGAAAATACTTTTAGATTAAATTAACTTCCGAAACATAAACCAGGATGATTTCCATTAGAGTACAGTTGAGTTCCTTGTCTTCAGGTCCGGTTCCACAAACCTGCCCTCATGCTCATCCTTTCACATTGATCCTTCCCTGTTTTGGAGTCCATGGGCTGGTAAAGAGCACAGCCCCTGTCTGAGAATACCGATAGTTGCCAGCAGCTCACAGAGAAAAGCGTTTGGAAGCTTTTCATCTCTCAGCTGAAATATCTTCCTGAGAACACACACATAGTGTCATTGTGACACTTACAATCTTAATTTCAAATTCTTCTCCTATCACAGAGAATAGTTCAAATCCTTAACTTACCCGTTCCTCCAAGAAGCCAGATCCTTTGGAAATCATGCAAAAACATCAAGCGCAATAACAAAACCAGCAACATAAAATAGGTTAGAAATTCTGTGAAGATCTATCTCTGTTGGCTTCTTTGGACAATAGCCAGGAGAGAGCTTTGGCAGTGTGATCTCAGTTCAGGGGGCGTATGGCCTAGCATATTAAAGGAGGAGAGGGTGCCCGTCAAGGACCAGTGTAGAAGGTCTGTGCTTCCCAAGCAGTGGCTATCCAGCCAAAAATTACACTTATGTTTGCAGTGGGCGTTGCTCACTCTGAGACAGTTTGTTAGGGATCAGCATGGTCTTCTCTACCACTTCCTCTGCTACCCTGACTAGCTGCACACTTGTCTTTGGGATACTGACTCAAAGGTCCACCATGGTCAGTATGGAAATAGTGTGGAAGGATCTGGAATGTCTCCTGGCTAACTGAGTAGCTCTGGTCTTTTCTGGTCTCTCCTTGCATAACTAAGCACAGGAGATGGTCATCTGCAGAATGGCCAATAGGCATTCTCTCTTGAAGCCTCCCTGAATGGCTAACCAAAGGGAATTTACCACACTTGTGTTTGGCTTCAGGTAACAGCCTCAGGAAGAGCGTTGGGTCAACATGTTAAAAGTTGGGACCTTCGCTCTCCAGCACAAATACACAATTACTTGACTCATGACACTCAAGTGTAAAACTAGAATTCTGATCCATTGATTTCTCACAAAAAAATATAACAGCAGAGAGACTGGAGTCTCAAGAACTTCACAGAGGTCATACTACTTGGAGCATGAACTCACAATCAGAGAGAAGTGTGGTCAGCTAGGATTCAGAATGGGTTGTTTGTGATAAGGTTTCAGGTAAAGGGATGCATGCTCCCTATTTTAGGTTGAATGGTGCCCTCACCTCCCCTCAAAACAGAGGTTCACCTGGAACCTGTGACTGTGACCTTGCTCGGTCTTTGCAGACGCAATTAATTTAACATTCTCAAGACAAAATCAGATTAGGGTGGACCCTAAATCCAAAGACAAATTACAGATTTTAAGTGTCCTTATAAGAAAAAAGGAGAGGAGAAGACAGAGAAAAATGGCTCTGTAAAGATGAGACAGAGATTAGAGTTACAAAATTTCAGGTCAAGGAAGGCCAATGCCACAGGGCTGGGCAGCTTCTGTGGTTCACGTCTCCTCTATAAAGGACACATGTTGTCTTCAGATGTTCATCTGGTTGGGAGGGCCTTACTGGTCTGGGAGCTATTCTTTCTCTTGAATCTCTTTTGTGCTCATTATCTGATGGTTTTACAGATTAAATCGTAGTGTGGCCGCCTTATTCCCCAAAAGTTCTTGGAGATGGTGATGAAAGGGGAAGATCCACTTACACAGAAATTATCCTCTGCAAAGGCAGAGAATGTTAAAGTATATTGTTCTTGATTCTGTGTGCATTTTCCTGTGAGACCTCGCCAGCTCTGATTGGTTCCATGTCCATTTTTCTGAGGCCATGATGGCAAAGTCAACATCGCTTCCATCTTGGTTTACCGACTCCTCTTCTGAAGGAGTTGTGGGTACTGGATAGAAGAACAAGCAGAGACACAAATTATCTGAGGTTTGGTATAACTTTCTTTCCAGGGTCAAGTCTACCCTTCCCCCTCCAAAGAAGGCACTGATTTAAACGTCTTTCCTAATTAAAAACCAAGCTTTTTAAAAAGATACATATTTCGTGGAAGGTGGAATGCTCGCAGTGAGTCTTGTAGGGTGAGTAGGAGTTGCTCCTCTGGGGACCAGGTGGGGTGAAAGCAATGGGGAGGGGAATGCACATGTGGAGGCTTTGGAGGGGCTGAAACTCTGGCCTGTCGTACTAACTGAGCAGTGTCAGTGACATGGACCCATTGGGGAGGATTAGGCAGGGGAGTATCATGATCTGATTTGAATGTTTGAAAGAGCCCTTTGGTGCCCTGCTGGAGAATGAGCAGGAATGGGATTAGGGCGGAGGAGGGAAGAGCATCCAGCAGACAATGGAAGTAAGCAGTAAAGTGTCAAAGTGGGATTTGGTCTTGAGTTGCATGGTTTTAGAACATTCTACGTCTCAACTCATATCACATTTCTTCTCCATCCATCTTTCAATTTTCTTTTTTTTTAATTTGACAGACAGAGATCACAAGTAGGCAGAGAGGCAGACAGAGAGAGAGAGAGGGAGAGAGAGAGAGAGAGAGAGAGAGAGAGAGAGAGAGGAGGAAGCAGGCTCCCCGAAGAGCAGAGAGCCTGATGTGGGGCTCAATCCCAGGTGGGATCATGACCCAAGCCAAAGGCAGGGCCACCCAGGCGCCCCTCCATCCATCTTTCAAAGGTGTCATAAAGCACAAATGAGATAAAAAGCAGCAAGGTATGTGCAAAAACAGTATACATTATTAGAAAGTTCATTAAGAATGACATTCTATTATGCTGAACAGACCAGAAAAACAGACCTCACAAGGCTGAATGGAGTAGGAGAGAAAGGGAGGGATAATGATGGGAAAGGCAGTGTCCTATGGGCTATATTTCTCATGGTCTAACTTTTTTTTTTTAAATGCTTTTTAAAATTATGTTAGTCACCATATAGTACTTCGTTAATTTTTGATGTGGTGTTCCATGATTCATTGTGTGCATATAACGTCCAGTGTTCATTGCAATACATGCCCTCCTTTATATCCATCACAGGGCTAGCCCATCTCCCCACCCTCCTCTGCTCCCCTCTGATGCCCTCAGTTTATTTCCTGGAGTCCATAATCTCTCATGGTTCGTCTCCCCCTTTGATTCCCCGCCCCCTTCATTTTTCCTTTCCTTCTCCTGTTGTCCTCCATGCTATTCCTTATGTTCCACAAGTAAGCGAAACCATATCATAATTGTCTTCCTCTGTTTGACTTATTTCACTTAGCATAATCCCCTCCAGTTCCATCCATGTTGATGCAAATGGTAGGTATTCATCCCTTCTGATGGTTGAGTAATATTCCATTGTATATATGGACCACATCTTTATCCACTCATCTTAACTCCTTCCACAGTTTGGCTATTGTGGACCTTGTTACTATGAACATGGGGGTGTGTATTGTGGATATAGCGGACATTGCTGCTATGAACATTGAAGTTCAAACTTTTCAATCTTTATAGGGATTCCTGACCTAGATGCTTTTTTGTTGAAGCCAAAATAGGCATAATATACAATTAAACCACGGTCAGTGACAGTTATTTCTGGAAGAGGAATCATGGCGCCACAGCAGGTACTAAAACCAAACACAGAGAGCATGGTCCATTACATGAGAAAGAAGTTGCCAGATTCTTCCTAGGGTGTAGGGCCAGTCACATCTATGTTCCTAGCTCTGTTCCTGGCACATTGTAGATGACCATTATATTAAAAAACATAAAGTAGGGAGCCCATAGAGCTTATCAGGGGTCTCTTTGCCATCTGCTGGTGTATAACTTTCTTTTCTCTCTATCATGCAACTGGAATTATTCAAGCTGAATCAAACCAATCAAACATTTACCTTTACAAATATAAGGGACTTCTAACCCATGCTTTGGTTATTTCTGCTTACATCTTTCTTTTTTTAAAAGATTTTTATTTATTTATTTAACAGAAATAGACACAGTGAGAGAGAGAGCACAAGCAGGGGGCAGTGGAAGAGGGAGAAGCAGGCTTCCCACGGAGCAGGGAGCCCGGTGCGGGGCTCGATCCCAGGACCCTTGTTTCATGACCTGAGCCAGAGGCAGACGCTTAATGACCAAGCCAGCCAGGCGCCCCACATCTTTCTTTTTCTTGGTCTCACATGCAAACAGGGTGAACCTTGAGCTTGGGAATCTTTCTGCTTTTTTCTCCTTGTTTTTGTCAGCCGAGATTGGAGGTAGAATGCTGAATAAATAGAAATTGATTCTGGGCCTCAGGACTCTATGAAAGCAACTCTGACCTCCAGCCACACATATAATATTGGTAATCTGATCTCGGTTTGATTTCCACATAAGCTGTCATTTTATACACCTACAGAAAGCAAGGGAGGACATTAATGAAGAGGATATATTTCTAGCGGCAAACAGAAACAGAGTCAGTTACCGAAAGCTATCCCTGCTCAAATAACAACTCATGTATTTTCTTTAATTTTTGATTGCAGGCGTGTATTTTGTGCTTCTGGGTGTTCTGGTACACAGTCTGTCACGACTTTTGAGTTTGGCTATAAAATGTTACCTAGTGGGTTACCATCACTTGTATGCAAAAAGTGATCGGTATCCCCATACTTATAAAGTATGCGTATTATTGCTAAATCATTGGGATAAACTAGAACATTTTTCTCTGATGAAAAAAGTAATGAAAACTCATTTTATAGTAAATTTGGAAAATACGTAAAGGTGCAGAAATTATCTGGGATCTATTACTCAGCTATAAATGCCATTATTTGAAATATCTCTTTTTTTCTATGCATATGTAAAATCATTGTATGTGCATATATATACATTGCATGATATATAATTCTGAATCCTGCATTCCTTTAACATTGATGTACAAATATGTCCCTTATATTATTAAATATTCTTTAACTATACTAGGAATGGTTAAGGCTTTAAGTGGCTAATTTAAGATTATTTCATCCTTGGCCTGGCTTGAGAGTTGGTGCTTCCAAGCCAGCATTGTATAAAGGATACTTTCCCCCTTTGTTTATTAAAAATAAGAGCATCTATACTGCATGTACAGGGTGAGAGATATTTGAAGGAATCAGCATCTACATATTTTATATTTTATATTAAGAAATAATGACATTTTATATTGAGAAAACTATAGTTAGATATATGATACTGCCTCTTTTGTTTCTTACCTATATTCTGTACGTTTTCTCTCTCTTTTTTTTTTTTGCAAGTCACAGAAGTGATTAAACTTTGGTAAGAGAGGTTATTCCTCAAAATCTGGAGGGCTCAGCTCAAGCTGTTGTTGAATGTAAATGCAGTATTTTCCAGAGCTCAAATCAGCCGTAACACCCTTGTATGTATCTTCTCTTTCATGACATCAGACCCAGACCAGAAATCACCAAGGGTGCAGAGGGATTAGGGTTGCAGAGTGCGGCGTGGTTGTCGGTCAGACAGGCGGTCAGAGGCGGCACAGAGGTGGTGGGGGCACACGGGCCAATATGTAACTTATCAGGCAAGACTTGATGTCAAGGACAAAGGCAGACTGGACTTTTGAAGAAGGATTTCTTCTTTTACAGGGTAACACCCCTGGGTTCACTTGGCTCCAAGTGCAATACCTTGGCCATTTAGGTGAAAGGTTAATCAACGTGGAGGAAAACCCACATTGCCATATACCTGCCCCTTCTAGGAGCTGAGGCTGACCCAGATCAGAACCAAGTGGGCGTCAAGAGACCTACAGGCCAGTCACACAAGGAGACACGGATGGACATGTGGGGGCTAGAGCAAGGGGCTTGCCTGCGGTGGGCTCGGATAGCCAGTGGATGCTGAGCAGGACGGGGACCGTACGGGGACTGCTCCTAGCTCCACTGGACAAGTGATTCTCAGTGCTCAGATCGTGTGAACACCACCCACTGCCCACCATGGCCACGCACAGGAGTCTGTTGGTCTCCGTTGGGGCCACTGGCTCCTGTCTCTGCCTCTTGTCTCACTGAATATCTGCTCATACGATGTCTCTTGGGTGCCCTTTCTGTTCTTCATCCGAGTTCAGAAACTGCTACCAAGTCTGTCTTAGTTTGCTGGGGCTGCTGAAACAGAGTGCTACACACCACGTGGCTTTGAGAATAGGATTCTACTCTCTCCCAGTTCTGGAGGCCAGAAGTCTGACATCAACTTACCGGCAGGCTTGGTTCCTTCTGAAGGCCATAGGGAAACTGCTGCTCCAGGTCTCATTACGAGGCTTGTAGACAACCGTCTTCTTGTCTTGTCACATTGTCTTCCCTGGGTGTATGCCTGTCAGTCCAGAATTCCCTTCTTCATAAGACATTAGTCATATCTCACTAGGGCCCATTATAATGACTTCATTTTAACTAGATAACCTCTATAAAGACCCTATCTTTTTTTTTCTTAAATATTTTATTTTATTTTATTTCAGAAAGAGAGCACAAGCAGGGGGAGCAGCAGGCAGAGGGAGAAGCAGGCTCCCCACTGAACAAGGAGTCTGATGGGCTCGACCCCAGGACCCTGGGATCATGACCTGAGCTGAAGGCAGACGCTTAACTGACTGAGCCACTCAGGTGCCCCAAGACCCTATCTTTAAATAACGACTCTACCCTATCTTTTTTGGAGGATGCAACTCAACTTTTCTGAGTGAGCTCAGGGGCATCAGCAGATAGTGCTTTCCCTCTCTGTATTTCTAAAGTGCAGTTTGAGTGATGTGTCCTTCCTAAAAATGAAAGAAGTGGAATCCTTTAAAATGAGGTGAATCACGAGAGACTATGGACTCTGAAAAACAATCTGAGGGGTTTGAAGGGGCGGGGGGGGTGGGAGGTTGGGGAACCAGGTGGTGGGTATTATAGAGGGCACGGATTGCATGGAGCACTGGGTGTGGTGCAAAAACAATGAATACTGTTATGCTGAAAATAAAAAAAAAATGCTCCCTTTTGAAGGAATAATTTGGCATTGGTTCTTTACCTGGAGAATGCTATGCTGTTGGATTCATCTTCTCCCCGACACAGCTCAGATTAGTGCAAAGGAGACAACAAAGAGAAGGCATTTTTCTCTGAAGTAATAGAAGATGATGCAGGACCCATCTGGGGTTAAGCTGGAATTGTCCGGCTATCGAGTATCTCAGCAGGTCCCCATCCTGCTGTGTTATCGACTGACCTTGTGTCCGAGTGTACGTGTCACATGTTACCTCTGGGGTTTCCACCTCAGCTGCAGTGAGGCTCAGTGGGCTCTCATGGTTCCGTGTGTGAGCCCAACCGAGGTAGCCAAATCGAACGGCAGCCCAGCCCAGCAGCAGAGAGGGTAGACTCTGCAGCCAGAGTGACTGGGTGCGCGGCAACCTAAACTCTCTTGTCTCAGTTTTCATCCGTAAAGTGAGCACTAATAGTACTAACATCGAGCATCTCTGTCAGGGAGTTGTTTTGAAGATTAACTACATTAATATCTATGAAGTGCGTAGAACAGGGTCTGGTGTTTAATGCACACAATGTGTATTTATCAGATAAAATTAAGGACTTAAGTCTTACTAGATGCCAGACACGGCATTCAACACTTTGAATGCACTCATATAAGACTGCTACAGGGTCGTCCCTATTCCCCCGACCTCACAGAGTAGGAAACATGGTCCCGAGACTGAAGTCGAAGAGATTAAAAGGACGGAGCCAGGTTTCAGAGAGAGAGGTGTGTCTGACTGGCTGCCCAAACTCGCCAGCCCCGTGAAAGTGCCTGCAAATACTTGCTGAGTGTCCACCATGCGGTGGCAGGTTCCTGTGCACGGCCAGCAGAATGATGGTCTTTATGAATTAGACTGATTACATGTACATGTCAGTCCCAGTGTTCATCTGAACGGTGCTACCTTCTTGAGACTCTCTAAATGATTAGGAGCACATAAGGATGTTAGTGAATTTTCTCCTGTTTACATTTACATTTTGAAAGGTTTTGCAAATCATTACTTATCACTGGGTATCTTCCCTAACTTACAGATAGTTACTTTGTAATATGGATCAGTTGACAGGACCCAACATATCTGTTTGTCCCTCCTGTTGAATGTACTTGCACATGAATATCTGATGCAATTTCTGTTCATTCTGCTTGAAGGATGAAGGGAGAGAACAGAAGGCACAGGTGAGCCATTTACCTTTTCAACCAGTGGATGGTCCAGAAGGCGTCCCCACCGGCCCCTGCGAGCCATGGGAGAGGGCCAGGGCGCACTCCTGAGAATATACAAGTACCAGCGTCCCATGCCGCAGCTGACTCTGCAAGTGGACGGAGAGGAAGGGTGTGCTGGTGGGGAGAAAGATCCCCCAGAAGAAGTGGCCCTGAGATTTATTGTTCAAACCAGGGCTCTTTTCAGAATTAATGAGTGTGCTAACAATACAGGTGCTAGGTCAGCAGGTGTAAACCGGGACTGTCCTGGGCTAGGGAGACCATGGCCGCACTATGACAGGCTGCGAAGCCGAGAGAGGCGTGGGTGCAGGCCTGGGCGACAGCAGCATGACTCCTGACTGGAGGCTGTGGCCTGGGGGCGAGCGGGGGCTGTCTGATGCTGGTGCGGTCGGGCGACTGGTGTGTCCCGACATGGACATACATCTAGTTAGTTTGTGAGCCTGGTATTTGAACCAATAAACCTAAAGAAAGTTATGAAAGTAATTTCTAAAATTGTCTGAACAAAAGTCATTTAAAGTCACCTTAGACCAACATAACATAATAAAAAAATCACCTTAAAAGCAGCATTTCTTTAAAATTTTTTTTTTATTTTTTAAATTTCTTTTCAGTGTACCAGAATTCATTGTTTATGCACCACACCCGGTGTTTCATGTGATACGTGCCTCCACAATACCCACCACCAGATCACCCAACTTCCCACCACCCACTTCTTCACAACCCTCAGAAACAGCAGTATTTCTATATTGCTCAGCCCTCTGGGTTGGGAGAGGGAATATGGGGGAAATTGTTACAAAAATCAAAGAAAAAGCCTGTTGCCTGTGTTGCAAATTTGGAATTACGGACATAGATTATTCTCCAATTTCTAGAGCTTTTGGAAAATAATCATCTTGAAATAGGAAAGCAAATAACCTGGTTTTCCTCTAACGGATGTTCTGTTTTGAATGTGGGATTTTGTTCTGTCTTTCATAAACGGCAACAAAAGAAGACATTTTCTAATGAGATATATTTACAAATCATGAAAAATTCTTCCTTTTTTGGCCTTGATCCTTGCCTTTCCCCCTCCTTAGCTTGGTGCCTGGGACACTTTAGATGCTTAGTGACGATTTGTCAAGTAAAATACAAAATACGTTGGTTCTTCCATGTAGGCTGTTGCCCTGTTGTTCACGGACTGGCCACTAGATGGCTCTCCACACCCATGCCAGATGTCCACTAACCTGCGGACTCGTGAACGCGTGCCAGTAGCTATGCCTGCAGTCAGGCAGGGAAATCCTGCTGAAAGAACGACTGGGCACCAGTTTCCAGTGCTCTAGACTACTTGTGTGTCCAGAGGCGCAAGACAAAGCTGGTGACATTCACGTTGAGTGGTTGGAAGAAGAGAGAGAGAGGGGCCATGTTCTCCTTCAGCCGGGGTTCGAGATGTGTTCTCCCTGTCCTGGAAATGCTAAGTAATTTTATGGCTAGGGACTTTTTAGATTAGTCAGGCACAGACTTCAGTCGTTTGTGTGAACATTTTCCCCTTCTCTTCCCCCCCCCCCCCCCCCCCTCCCCCCCCCCCCCCCCCCCCCCCCCCCCCCCCCCCCCCCCGCCCTATCCCCCTCTTCTCTCGTCTCCCATCTCCCCTACGTGCTGCCCACACACTGGTCATCACACAGCACTGGAACCCAGCTAGGCAGATGGCGCGTTTGTTGAATTGCTGATCTGTGAATGTTGGGAGTGGAGGGCGGGGACTCCCTCTGCTAACACTGCTTTGTGGTCAGACTTTGAGCCATCAGTGTAACCATGAAGTTCTAGTTGGGCTGGTTCTCTAGAGGCTGCAGTAGTATTTCCCCTGAGGGTGTAGACGCAGTCTTAACCAGGGGGAAGCCTCGCTAGGGCTTGGGTACAAGCAGTTTGGAGGGTGTGGTCACCGGAGCCTTCCTTGGAGTCACTTCTCCATCCATACTCTGGGCTACTGCAAAAATAGCGCTGGAAAGGGGCAGTTTTCTTTGGGATAAATCCATTTCTTTGAATAATATATTTTTCTCTCTGGTTATGGAAGTGATATTTTTCCATTGTAGAAAATTTGGAAAAAACAGCCAAGTATTATAAAAATAATAATTCCAACTATTTTGGAGACAAAATTGAAATCAGTATTTATAGTTTTATATCCTTCTTTTCATATTGCATTATATCCTGGGCATACTCCTATAACATTAAATAGTTTTCAAAAACTCAGTTTTTCAAGGTAGTATATTATTCCATTTTTAAAAATTAAATTTATTTATTTTCAGCATAACAGTATTCATTATTTTTTCACCACGGCCTGTGCTCCATGGAATCCGTGCCCTCTATAATACCCACCACCTGGTACCCCGACCTCCCCACCCCCCCGCCACTTCAAACCCCTCAGATTGTTTTTTGCCCGTTCTTCACTTTATTTGATTGTTTTCCTACTGATGAACACTTAGGTTGTTTCAAATTCTTCACTTTCAGAGTTGATGCTGAAAGAAATATTGTTATAGATGCATTTTTCTCAGATCTCTGATTAATTCCTTAGAATAAATATCTGTAATTGGAATTAAAGGAAGCACAGATGTATTCTTGATATGGAAGCAAAATGCAACCTTTCTCAGGAAGAATTCTTTATTCTTTTATCAATTCACGGTCAGATTAGGGAACTCTGAAACTAGGGTTGTATCTGAGTTTTGCGAAGTATTCCTCACGTAGCGCCTCTTCCTGTGAGACAATGTCGGTGGCAGGATACCTAGATTCTTCTGTTTTGGAAATAAGCTCTTTTTTCTCCTTGTCTTAAATGTGTATCATTTGTTTCCTGAAAGCTTAACTCTGAAGATTTTTATCAAAAAGTCTGCTTTTTGTAACCCTGGGTATGAAGCTCAATCACTCAATCACTGAGCTTCATAGGGTTTATGAGCTCGTCTGTCATTCGGAGAGACTGGTGAGCTGCAATTGATGCATTTTTAATGATGTCCATTGCCCTGCGAAACACTGGATTCCAGTCTCTGTGGTGGGCTCAGTGTAGATGACACACCCATGTATTGCAGGCTTACCCTGACTTAGAATTTGCAATCTCAAGGGAAGGGTTTTTGGCATAGTCCTTGTAACTCTCCATATTCTTTCGCCAGGCAGGACACATTTTATCCTATTTTATATAAGAAATCCAAAATGTAGGGGTTTGAAAGCATTCCAGTGAAAATTACTATTGGGAAAAGTTCTTTTTTTTTTTTTTTAAACTTTTAAAAGACTGACATTGAATGAAAAGGATATTCATTTGACTTTTTAAATACTTTTTTGAAGGAAAAATCTATTTCTAGAACTCAGCATTTGGTATATAACAAGAGCACCTCTTAATGTTTTTCAAACGGTGTTCATTATTAAAAAATTAAATTAAGCTTGTGTTTCTGTTTTGAAATCTGGCATATTTCTGTTTTTGGTATTTTGGTATTTGGAAAAAGGCAGAGAATTTTTTTAAACCTATGTATGCACCAGTATTTTAACATTCTTTTACTGCTTTGGATTTCACAAATTATGAAAGTCCTAGCTCAGAGACAACACTAAATGGGAAACAGGAGTTCTGTTCGCTGTTCCTTTCCTTGCCCTCCTGTTTGTGTCCTGGCTGTCAGATTTCCCACATTATTCCAAGTTCATTGGTGTGTCTAACTGCCTCAAAGCAAGTTGACACAATGCTCCTGGAATTTGGCCTGCCATGAGCCTCCAACACTGCGTAGCAGGGCTGGTCTGGACAATGTGTGAAGGGGAAGTTGGCGGCAGAGTCCTTCTCCTTGATAATGGATGCTCTGTCCTCTGATGCTGAGACCTTCATGGGACTGTGGGCTGCTCATTGCTGGGTTCTACCCAACACTGCCCTCTCTGAGCCCAAGCCCCACATCCTGAACTTTGCCTTCCTCCATCAAATTTCACCATATTCTCTTAACTCAGAAATCTGCTTCTGGGGATGCCTGGGTGGCTCAGTTGGTTGGACGACTGCCTTCGGCTCAGGTCATGATCCCGAAATCGCAGGATCAAATCCCACATCAGGCTCCCAGCTCCATGGGGAGTCTGCTTCTCCCTCTGACCTCTCCTCGCTCATGCTCTCTCTCACTGTCTCTCTCTCTCAAATAAATAAATAAAATATTTAAAAAAAAAAAAAAAGAAATCTGCTTCTGTATGAAAGCTGATGACATGTGGAAAATGACCTTGATGTATTGGTAGCCTCTAATACCCCACTGGGCAAGTTATCCTAGCTTTCATGGAACATAAAGGTTCATAGACCAAATTGAGATGCTCAAATCACATGGCTTATTTAAAAAATTAAGTTACAATGAGGTCACTAGGGTGGCCCCTGAAAAGCAACAAGAAATTGATGGGGTAATGAATACACCTGGGGTCTTGTGCCTGCGAGATGAAAGGACTATCCTTCCAGGATTCTAGCATCCTGGGCTGAGTTTTGACTATCTGCTGCATCAGCCCTCCCTGCTAGTGATGTACTTAAAGAACTAGAGCTGAGGTTAAAGAGGGGCTCAAAAGGTGGACGGTGCTGTAGCCAGTACATGCTTGGTCTATTGGGGGGACATCTGGTCAATAGCTATAGGTCACCAATTTACATGCTGAGTGGATGTTTTAGGTAGAACACTGATCTCCAAAGATGCCCTCATCTTAGTCCGTAGAACTGTGAATATGTAACCTCACATGGCAAAGGAAACTTTGCAAATGTGATAAAGAGAGGTTGGTAGGCCCAATGTAATGACATTTTTGAGGGTCTTTTGAGGGAAGTGGGAGGCAGAGAAATCAGAGTTAAGATGTGATAGTGAACAGAAGGGCCATATGTACCCCAGTGTTCATAGCAGCAATGGCCACAGTCGCCAAACTGTGGAAAGAGCCAAGATGCCCGTCAACGGATGAATGGATAAAGAAGATGTGGTCCATATATACAATGGAGTATTATGCCTCCATCAGAAAGGATGAATACACAACTTCTGTATCAACACGGGTGGGACTGGAGGAGATTATGCTGAGTGAAATAAGTCAAGCAGAGAAAGTAAATTATCATATGGTTTCACTTACTTGTGGAGCATGAGGAATAACATGGAGGACATTAGGAGAAGGAGAGGAGAAGTGAGTGGGGGGAAATCGGAGGGAGACATAACCATGAGAGACTGTGGACTCAGAGACAAACTGAGGGTTTTGGAGGGGAGGGGAGTGGGGGGATGGGTGAGCCTTGTGGTGGGTATTAAGGAGGGCACGTATTGCATGAAGCACTGGGTGAGGTGCATGAACAATGAATCTTGGAACACTGAAAAAAAAAAACCCAGAAAAAAAAGATATGATAATAGAATCAGAGTCAGAGAAACAGATGTCTGTTTGAAGATGCTACATTGCTGGTTCTGAAGATGGCATGAGTCGAAGAATGCAGGTAACCTCTGAAATTTGGAAAAACCAAGTATTTAATGGACTGAATTGTGTCCCTCACCCCTGTTGAATTCATATGTTGAAGTCCTCACCCACCAGTATCTCATAATAGGACCATGTTTGGAGATAGGGTCTTTGCAGAGGAAATTAAGTTACAATGAGGTCACTAGGGTGGCCCCTAGTCCCATATGACTGATGTCCTTATAAGAGGAGGAAGATTTGGACACAAAGACAAAGGGAAGATGATATGAAAATATAAGGAGGAGATGGCCTTTCCTGAAAGCCCTCAGAAGGAATCTACCCTTGAAATCTTGATCTTGGACTTCTAGCCTCCAGAACTGTGAGACAATCCTTTTCCATTGTTTAAGTCTCCAGTCTGTGGTATTTTGTTACACAGCCCTAGCAAACTAATACACCAAGGGAACAGATTCTTTCCTGGAGCCACCATAAGGTATTGGAGACATGTCAACACTTTGGTTTTAGGCCAGCGAGACCTACATTAGACTTCTGACTTCCAGAGCTGTAAGGTCGTAAATTTAGTTCTTTTAAGTTGCAAGGTTTTTGGTAATTTGTTATAGAAATAATATGGTGGCTGTGGGTTTAATGTGTGCTTTTTGAGGGCAGAGAATAATGGGGCCAGAACGGGACCATAATGAATATTATCAGTGAGTGGCCAATTTAGGAATGTAAAAAGCTATTGCCTTGAAGGGTTCATGATCTGGTCTTATGACTTGATCTTTGTGCTCCATTCTATCTACTGGTAACACTTATTTGTTCTATCACCGTTTTAAGATAATAAAGTCAAACTAGTCTGTCTTTCACATGTTCTATGTGACTAACTTATTTCTATGTAGCACAGCTTGTCTTCTGGATTATGCCATATGCTTACTCACTGCCTGTGGTTAACACATTAGTTTACTTACACATCAATGCATTTCACCTGCTTTGTACAAGCCAGTAGCTTCCTGTCTATGTAAGTAATGTGTCCTTTGAGTTCCATCCATTCCATCTATTTTCCTCCTGTAATTTACTGAATATTTTAAAATAATAGAGCAAACACATGTTATAGCTCCTGTATTCTCAGGGTGCTAATACATGAACCATATTTGCATTTAGAAATAGAGAGCTCTGTACACAGCACCGCCTGTCATCATCCTGGCATTGGTTTGGGGGGATTCTGTGGCACATGAAAGTCATAAATCTTCTCTTCCTTATTCTTCCTCCTCAATTAAGATCTTCTTTAAGACCCTGGCCACTCTGTATTATCTATGGCTCTTTCCAAGCTACATTGGCAGAATTGAACACCTACAACACTGATCATTTGGCCCCAAAGATAAAATATTTCCTATCTTATGGGAAAAGTTTGCTGACCTCTTCACTAGAGCCTCATGGAAGGAATATTACTATTTCATTTTCAAATGTGAAAAAGCCAAGACTCTGGAAGGTTGTTTACTTTCCTAAGGTCCCTAACCGACTGAACACGGGCTGTGCCAGGGTTCAGCTTCAGAAGCTGGCTGTTTCCATGCTGCTTTGAGGGAACTTAACTTTAGCTTGTCTGGTCTACTTCTCCTGCCTTAGAAAGGTGATTTTGACCTGTCTTCATGACCTAATTATGTTTCTGATCTCTCTTCCAACTTGGCAAACTCACATCCAATACATCATACTTGTTTGGGCCTTAGCTATCTTCTGATTTATTATGAAGCCAGTAAACAGTTCTTTCATTTTGTCATTTGAAGTTGTTGATGAAACAGCTAAAGTTGTGTTGGGCAAAAATGTGATCTGTGAAGTGACACTAGTCATGGATCCAGAGTGAATCATTTAAAGAAAAAAAAAAAAAAACACCAAACCTTTTTATGTTGAAATAATGAGATTTACACAAGAGCTGGGAAGACAGCACAGGCAGTTCCTATATACCCTCAACCAGGTTCCCTTCCTGTCAGCATGTTATCTAACTATGGCATACTTACCAAAACTATGAAATGGATGTTAGTACAATAGTGTTACAGACTTGGTTCTGATTTTACTGGCTTTTCCACTAATGTTATTTTTCTATAAAAATCTACTCCAGGAGACCATGTTGCATTTTAGTCATTACCTCCTTAGTCTTCTCCAATCTGTGGCGGTTTCTCAGTTTTCCCTTGTCTTTTATGATCTTGACATTGCTGATGAGTACCGATCAAGTATTTCGTAGAATGTTCCTCAACTGGAGTTTGTCTCCTATTTTCATGACCTTAGACTTGGGTCATGAAATTTGGGGAAGAAATTTGGGGAAGAATACTACAGAGATGAAGTGTCTTTCTCATCTCATGTCAGGAATACACAATATCAATATGACTTATTGCTGATGACGTTAGCCTTGGTCACTCGGTAGGGTGAATAATTTTAAATGTGCTTAATCAACAATATTACGTCACACCCATTTTGTATTCAGAATGATATTAGGCACTTACTGGGTGAGATAATTGAGAAATAGGATAGAAAAGAATTCACAGAACGAGCCAAGGAAGAGTTTTATAACATGTACAAGGAAATTATTAAGACCTCAAAGAGATAACTAGAGAAAGAGTAGACAGTTCATAAGGGAAGGAAAGTACACCTTCTTGAAAAAAATACATGAAGAAATGTTTATTTTCATGGATAAACAACATAATTATATCACTAAAATATTCATTACAAATACAGGACACAAACAAAAATATTAGTTGAAAGAGTGGTGTAATCACTCTTTCATCCTTACCAATTATGATTATAATTTTAAAATATGTAGAATAGGGGCACCTGGGTGGCTCAGTGAGTTTAGCCTCTGCCTTCGGCTCAGGTCATGAGCTTGGGGTCCTGGGATCAAGTCCTGCATTGGGCTCTCTGCTCGGCAGGGAGCCTGCTTCCCTCTCTCTCTCTGCCTGCCTCTCTGCCTACTTGTGATCTCTCTCTGTCAAATAGATAAAATCTTTAAAAAAAATGTGTAGAGTAAAAAAAAGACCAAATCATAGAATAAATATTAATAGTGATTGTCTTTGGATGATGAGTTTGTGCATGACTATTTTTCTTCTTTTGGCTTTTCCATATTTTTGGGAAAATTTAACACTAAGCTGTGTTAACCAAAAGTCAAGTGGGGTAGTGGAAAGAATGTCTGCATTATAGTCAAACCTGGTTTGAGTCCTTACTCTGCTATTTAAAGGCCTCATGAACTTGGGTAAGTTTGCACCCTAGTCACTTTAGATCCTCAGATGTCAAGTTGGAATCATGAAATAATTTTGTGGGGTGTTTGGGAGAAAATTAAGTGATACAGAATGTTTGGAAACCCCTGGCCCTGTTTATATTAAAAAATGTCTTCTCTTAAAAGACAAGGCACCTGCTTTGGGGATTTTTTATAATCTCTTTGTTTATTTATTTATTGCGGGGGATTTTATAATCTCTCTTTTTAAAAAATTTTAATGTTTTTTTTTAAGATTTAAAAAAATTTTATTATGTTATGTTAGTCACCATACAGTACATCATTAGTTTTTGAGGCAGTGTTCCATGATTCATTGTTTGCGTATAATACCCAGTGCTCCATGCAATACCTGCCCTCCTTAATACCCATCACCTCTTTAGAGAAAAGGTTTGAAATACGCTCATGGAATGAAGGGCTGGGAGGTGAGAGCCTGCCTCACTGTTGTAGGAGCTTGGGGGAGGTGGAGAAAACCGTGGAAGAAAATCCAAGAATGTTCTCAGGAGTGGGTGGGACTTCAGCGTTCATTCAACAGCCAACACATCATATGTGCCAGATCATGTTCTGATCATTTTGGATGCACATTCATTAAAATATTTATTAAGTGCTCACCACAGGCCAGGCATTGTTCTGAGAACTGGCAATAGAGGGGAGAACAAAATGGATGAAAATACCTGCTTTCACGAAGCTCATTTTCTACCGAAGGGAGACAGATAATAGACGAACAGGCAGAGTATGTGTGAAGGAAAACACAGCAGGATGCGTGTATGCGTATGTTGCAATTTTAAGCAACATTTTTCTGCTTATGAACTTTAAATGTATCATGACACATCCCCCACCATCTCCCCTCCAGGGACCCTCAGTTTATTTCCTCGAGTTAAGGTTCTCTTATGGTTTGCCCCCCCCTCTTTTCATTTTATTTTATTTTTCCTTCCCTTCCTCTATGTTCATCTGTCTTGTTTATTAAATTCCACACATGAGTGAAATAATATGATAATTTTTTTTCTCTGACTGACCTATTTTGCTTAGTATAATAACCTCTAGTTCCAGGCATATCATTGCAAATGGCAACATTTCATTCTTTTTGGTGACTGAGTAATATTGCATCGTGTGTGTCTGTATGTGTGTGTATCTATAGATCTATATCTATATCTGTCTATATCTATCTCACATCTTCTTTATCCATTCATCTGTCAATGGATATCTGGGCTCTTTCCATAATTTGTTTATGGTGGGATAATTGTGTGATGGGTATTAAGGAGGGCACTTGACGGCATGAGTACTTAATGTTGTATGCAACTGATGAATCACTTAATTCTTTTTTTTTTTAGCTTCTCATTTTATTTTATTTTTTTTATTATGTTCTTTTTTTTTAGCAGTTAATTTATAATTTTTTATTTTTTATAAACATATATTTTTATCCCCAGGGGTACAGGTCTGTGAATCACCAGGTTTACACACTTCACAGCACTCACCAAAGCACATACCCTCCCCAATGTCCATAATCCCACCCCCTTCTCCCAGACTCCCTCCCCCCAGCACTTAATTCTACCTCTGAAACTAATACCACAATACATGTAAATTAAATTGAATTTCAATAAAAATTAAAAAAGAAATGTGTCATTACACAAAAATATTTTTCTGGTTAAGGAAATTAAAGTAGGAGCATAGATTCGTAGAAGGCAAGGTCATTCCTTTCTCCCAACTCCATGACCCTCCCTTTTTAGAAGCATGTGTTTTCTGTGTGCTTTTCCTGCCTTCAGAAATAACTCTTGGCCATTTCCTTCAGGTTGCAAATCCCCAAGGTGTGCACATTTGAACGTGTGCTGTGTATTATTTCTGTGGGGCCTCATCCCCTTTCCTTTCAAGTGTGCTCTGGCTTTCTTACCCCAAGTGCCTACTGACATTTAGGCCCTTTGTCTCAGGACCCCTGAATCCAGAAGTGTGCCAACCCTCTTCTGACAATATTTTGATCTAAGTTATCCATAAGTTTTTCTTTTTTTCTTGATTCCTTTCCTTCTTGAAGGATGTCTCTTCACTGCCCACGTTCTCAACGTGTTGGCGTAGCCATCTCTCTTTTACACTCTGGCTGGCTGTTGCCGTGCCAGTGTCTGTGTGCACACACATGAGCACGCACGTGTGGGGTGTGTGTGCGCGTCCACATGCGGGGTGCAATGGCTCTTTCTTCAGAGACCGCTGGCTGGCTTGAGTGGGTTTGGCTCTCATGGGGAGGAGGATAGTTTCTTCCCCATGGGGCAGAGCTGCTCTGACCTAGCAGTTTAACTGCCTTGTTAGATGCTCATGTTTTCACTTCCCTTCCTGTTTCAGTTGGAATGAATCACATTCGAAAACATTTCCATCCTTTTAGTGACTACATTGAATAACACACGGTTTTCATTACTATTTACCGTAATCAAACTTAACCTTTTTCTTTTTAAAATTAGCACAATTATTTCCATCATTATCTAGCTTTCTTCAGTTGGCATGCTTAGCTCCAAAAAATGGATTCCCGCCTAGACTGATGGAGAAGGAGTCTTTTTTAATTTCTGGAGACTCAGAATTCATAAAAGTGATAACGAAAACTATGGTGGAAGAGTGTAGATGATTGGCTGATAGATTGCTCCAAACTATTTTCAACTGACTTCCTCCTCAGCTATCCTTCCCTGAACCATGCTCCTTGAAGTGGTCTCCAACATTGAGCTTTTAATTAATATTTTACAACATTTCTTTGAAATGAGACAAATGCCCCAGGCTGTCTTAAATATAAGCTTCGTAATTCCAAAAGAATATTGTCACCTGAAACTTCTACCTCTTTGCCCTCACTCACACACCCTTTGGATTGGTTAAGGGAGGATCATCACAACACAGTGGAATTTTGAGACTGCTACAACATTCATGTTCCTGCTTTCCGAGGGGTTGGCAGCCACATGCTGCTGAGAAGCTGTTTCAAAGGGGAACTGGACTTATTTCCCTTTTAAGTGAGAGTTGCAGCATGAATGTAGATCAATCACAGTTTCTAGCAGAGTCGTATCCTCTTTATGAGTGCACTTCCTCAAAGACCTCTGGGCATACACTGAGTGTGTTAGGCAGAGCCCTTTCAAAATCCAGACGTGTTTTCCGAACAAATGCCAGATTTCCTAGGACTGCTGGTTACAATCCCTTGCTCCACAAATATAGTGCATCTAAGATTGTCTGTCTGGATAATCTTCCCTTTTTAGTGTTTACTTAAAGTGGAAATGATGTTATCCAGGCCCTGGGTATGAATGAGATCATGTCATGAGGTCTCCTTCTGATGTTGTTTCTCTTAGTAGGGTAGTGACATCAGGATCTGAAGGCAGATCGACAGTTTTGATGACATTTTGAAGTCCTGGCCATTTCTAACCTCCCATGATTGTTGGGAAA
Organism: Mustela nigripes; assembly: GCF_022355385.1. Taxonomy (NCBI): domain Eukaryota; kingdom Metazoa; phylum Chordata; class Mammalia; order Carnivora; family Mustelidae; genus Mustela; species Mustela nigripes. The sequence continues at coordinate 210,385,528 of NC_081558.1, read as the reverse complement.
TCACTGGGGAAATTAGGATGTCACATAAGGTGGTAGGTCAACCTATGTAGTTACCCACAGCCATGGGAAGATACTGTGGAGCTATTATTAGTGTGCTCTGAAAAGACTTATTTATTCTAAAATAGATTTTATTTTTTAGAGAAGTTTTCATGCACAAAACCACTGAGCAGAATGTACAGAGATTTCCCATATGCCTCCTGCCCTTATGACTAGACAGACTCTCTTCTTAGCACCATCCCAACCACCCACCCCAGAGTGGGACATTCGTTATGACCGAGGAACCTACATTGGCACATCATAATCATCTAAAGTCCATGGTTTACAGTAGGGTTCACTTCCAATGTTGTATATCCTATGGGTTTTGACAAATGTATAATTACATGTATCCATCATTATAGTATCCTACAGAGAAGCTTCACTGTTTTTTTTAGAAAAGATTTTATTTATTTATTTATTTGTCAGAGAGAGAGAGAGAGAGAGCGAGCGAGCACGCACAAGCAGGCAGAACGGCAGGCAGAGGCAGAGAGAGAAGCAGGCTACTTGTCCAGCAAGGAACCTAACGCGGGACTCTATCCCAGGATCCTGGGATCATGACCTGAGCCAAAGGCAGTGGTTTAACTGAGCCACCCAGGTGTCCCTCACTGTTTTTTTAAAAAATTGTATTTTGCCTATGTACAGATTGAGAAGGTCCTATCTAAAAAGATGAATGGTTGAATTCTCCTTTTCTGCTAAGATTTTAGGCAGGAAAATATTTTTCATGAATATGGATGTTCTCTGACAAAAGAGTTCCATGACCATATGGGTTTGGGAAATACTGGGGAAGAATAATGAAGTTATCAGTATGGTATTGACACCACTATTCTGGCTTTCACATACAAATATATGTTGTCTGAATCAGCTCAATTATCTAACTAAAATGAAATTTTACTTCCGAGAAATAGGTGGAAAAAAACAATCATGAACATCCTAACCATGAGTCCTCATATCTGTTTTGAAATGAGCATCCCATTAAGATTTTCATCCACACATTTGTTTATTTGTTCATTTAATAAATATCTATTTTGTGCCTTGTCTGTGCACTTAGGGACACACATCCCCTTAACATGAGGAAGAATGTGGCAGAGGTGGTTAGTAACCATTGCTGTCTGTTCTTTAGTCATGTTGAGTGCATGGAAATGCAAGACAAAGACCATTTCCCATCTTTTTTTGCAGTGAGAAGTGCCATGTGACTATGTTCTGGTCCATGGGATGTGACCTTGAGGTTCTGGGTGCAAGGCTGTTACTTGAATTTTATGCATTGGCCTAGCTGGCAAAACAGAAGCCATGTGACAGAGCAACAAGACGGAGCCTGGGACTTTGAGGCTATGGAGGAGGACAACAGCCTTGACATATGTATAATGAGACCAGTACGTGAAAGAAAGAAACTTCTATCCGCGGAAGTCCCTGTTACCATGGCCTTCATCATGGCAGTCAAACCAGTTACCCAACTGACCCGAAAGGATTTCTGGTGATTGGGTGTTGTCATAAGATCAGACAGTTGCGACATTTAGGATCCTTTTAAGTCCAATGGTATACAATGACCATCTCAGTTTATATAAAAGGCTTGGTTATAGGAAGGGAATATTTAGAATTTCTTCAACTTCTTATTTCCACATGTTGAAGGAAGAAAAGACCCAGGGAACTGAAGTATCTTTAGGTGATAGTGAAGAGAGGCACAGATTCTTCTTATTATTTTAGTTAACAAACCTAGAGAAATCAGGTCAACCGTTCATACTGCAGTCGAATTTTTCCAGTTAACTTAGGGTGTGCAAGCATTTGACATGGATCCAAAGGTTTTAAAATATCCCAAATCTATTTTCCCAATTCCTTCTATATATCTTTGTGAAACAAATTCTGGCCCTGTAAACTTCCCTTCACTAACACACTACCTCTGTCCACAAGTGGGCTTAGGTAAACACACAAGTATATATTTAGATGTGGGTTAGGCATGAAATAGCTTTTACTTCCTAAATAAGGAAAGAAAAACCTTGATTCATTACTAAATGGGACATTTTAGATTTGAGTAGACAAAAAGGACCATGTGAAAATGTGCTAAGCTTCCACATAGTTAACAAGATGTCACTTTGTGAGAGAATTTTCATAATTAATGAACCAGTTCAATTTGCTCTGCCATTTGACTTTGATTAATATGTCGTGAAGTATTCCCACTGGGACTCTATCCAGTTGGTTTGGGAAGCTCTTATGTCTATATCCTGTGCACAAGCATGGATCAAAGTGCTGGCATCTTAATACCTGCCTCGTTAGGTCAGGAAACAGTCATGTCAACTCAGTGACAATGCCTGAGGTCCTGCAGCAAAACACCACATGGCCCAGATGAACAAACCCACAACCAGCAAACACAAAATGCAAGCCAAAACTATTTGGAGAAGGGACTGGACCATTTGCCTATTTTATGGGATCTTAGAAGGCGAATTTACGTAATTAAACTTTTATTCCTAATTCTGCCGTGAATTTGGCAGCCCGAGTGAAATGACCTTACGGTCGTCTTTATACGATCTGATTAAAATTTGCTTCACTGCAAATTTGGTTTATGGGAATAAATTATTTACATGATAAGCTGTAGCTATTGGTGTCTGGTCAGTGCCTTTTTCTGTTTAGAAACCACTATTGGCATTTCAGAAGAGGAATTAAATACGGAGAATTTGTCGTATGTATGAGAGGGATGAAGGTGTAAAAATGGGGAGATTAGCAACTGCGGGAAGCCACCATCCTCTTAGGCTTGAAGAAATGAAGGAGAACCAGCTGGACTCTCCCCTTAGGCTGACTGAGCCACAAAAGTTGTTGCTATAAAACCGAGCGGTGTGAGCAGAAGCTCAGAAGGCACACATGCCAGCCTGCTGCTGGGGCTGCCATTGCCAGAGGCACCCTAGAAGGTGAAAAAAAAACCAACACATTCTTCACTCCCACCTTTCAGTTTGCTACTTGTGCCTCCCACTGGTGGAACCCAATGGAAGGCTGGTTGTCAAGAAATGTCGTTTCTGGGCTTTCTGCCTCAGGGTCAGAGATGAGCAAGATAAAGAAGGAGGGTGTGGAGTTGAGAAACAAGAGCCTCCAGTCAGTACCCAGCTTCCAAGGACATATCCTATGCAGATTTTTAAAATCATCTCATATTTTAGGGGCGCCTGGCTGGCTCAGTGGGTTAAGCCACTGCCTTCGGCTCAGGTCATGATCCTGGAGTTCCGGGGTCAAGTCCCACATCGGGCTCCCTGCTTGGACGGAAGTCTCCTTCTCCCGCTGACCTCTCTCCTCTCATGCTCTCTCTCTCTCAAATAAACGAATAAAATCTTTAAAAAAATAACATCATTTCATATTTTAAAGTCATGGCAAGGGTACTCTTTAATCCCCATCCTCAATTTCCCCAATCCCAGCCTCTCCCAGACCTCCCCTCCGGTAACCATCAGTTTGTTCCCTAGAGTTAAGAGTCTGTTTCTTGGTTTGTCTCTCTTCCCTTTCTTTTTTTCCCCCCTTGCTCATTTGTTGTGTTTCTTAAATTCCACATATGGGTGAAATCCTATGGTATTTGCCTTTCTCTGACTGACTTGTTTCACTTAGCATAATACCTGTAGGTCCATCCATGTCATTGCAAATGGCAAGATTTCATTTATTTTTATGGCTGAATAATAGCCCATATATCACCTCTTCTTTATCTATTCATCTAATTATGGACACTTGGGCTGTTTCCATAATCTGGCTATTCTAGATAATGTTGCTATAAACATAGGTGGGCATGTGTCCCTTTGAATTAGTGTTTTTGTATTGCTTGGGTAAATACCTCGTTGTGTGATTACTGGATCATAGAGTAGTTCAATTTTAAATTTTTTGAGGACAAGGGGAGATGGAGAGGAGAAGGGAGTTGAGGGAAATTGGAAAGGGAGGTGAACCATGAGAGACTATGGACTCTGAAAAACAATCTGAGGGTTTTGAAGGGGCGGGGGGTGGGAGGTCGGGGGAACCAGGTGGTGGGTATTGGAGAGGGCACAGTTTGCATGGAGCACTGGGTGTGGTGCAAAAACAATGAATACTGTTATGCTGAAAAGAAATAAAAAAAAATTTTTTTGGAGGAAGTTTTGTGGTGTTTTCCATATCCCATATAGATTTAAGCAGCTGCACAGTAGTTGATTACATTAATAAATGAGATAAAATTTTATTATTAGCCAAGTCATCACATCTTTAAATCCATCTCTATGAAACTGTATAAAATTAGAATCTAGCATATACATACAATTCTGAAGTTGTGTGGATGACAGTGGATATTATATTTAAAATGCTCCTGTTAATATTTATTCACACTAGTTATCCAACTGTCTTTATTGGTAAGAAATAAGACTGAAACTATCATTTACATCTATGCCTTGACCATGCCAATCCTGTCTTTCTACAATGACTAAAAAGGATCAAATTTAAACAGAAAAGGTAGTGAAGAAATTAGTTGAAACTTGGTTTATACCTCATATATCTCCCATTGCAGATAAAAACACTGGTGCTCTGCACCCAAAAAACCCCCAAATAAAACAAAACACCAGGTGGCCCCCTTCCCTGGGCAGATATAACTTAAAGGCAACCCCAGCCCCACAATACCTGGGAGATGTGCAATGTTATTTGCCCTCCTGCTGGGCTTCTAGCGGTCAAAGCAGGTCAAGGACATTTGAGGGAACAAATACAAGCCTTTACCCACTTTGTGGCCCAGTCACGTTAGATAGGAGAGCCATTAATAAAAAGGAAAAAAAAAAAAGCGCCTGTTCGTCTTGGTGGCACTGTACAAACAGGACTGGATAATTTTGTGTTATGAATTTGTTCCTATCTCTTCACGTGGGTCTGGGAAAAGTGTCTGGAGGGCATTTTCCTCCCTGGTTGGAGGTGACTTACCAGACTGGCAATTACTGTCATTACAAGCCCGGCACACAGCTGGGAGACTGTGGTGATTGCTCACCACTAAGCAGCATGGGACACGCGGGAGCAGTTGAGACCACACTGTGAGGCCAGGGAACTGCAGACAAGTAATCTGCTGGGGAAAAAGGCCCCTTTGATCTTCATACCAGACAGCAATTTCAGCAGAAGCGGAGTCGAGTTGGTATTTTTTTATTGCAGTGGGACGGGCACTACCGACTTGCCTGAGTGGGGATTGCCAGGAGGAAGTGAAGTTGATCTTTAGCTCACCTGCATCTTAAGCAGGGCAACTTTTAAAAAAGCTTCATGATTTTCTTAACTAGAAATGGTCTAAGTACTTAATAAAGGCAAGTAATTTGTTATTCGATGTTTTGAATCACGTGGCCAATTTCAGCTCACGGAATACTAGGTGCTTGCCTGGCAACTGAAGTCTGGCGATGGCAACTTTCTCTTTGGTCCTTGTGGTGAACTGCGAAAATTCAATCATTTTCACTAAAACTCAGTACAGTGCTTGCCTTCATATTTCCCTGGAATCATCTATTGTCAGCCTCCAGGGAGAGAACAGATCTGTCTGTGTCCTCTCAGAAAGACTTCTGGGTTATTGTTATGCCAATTGGAAACACGAGAAAGGCTGTTTACATAGAAAGTGGTCCAAGGAAGAAAGTGGGTTTGGATGAAGGGCATCGGCTCATGTCTTTTGTGCTGGTTATAGGACAAGCATCTCATCACAAGGCATCCTGACGTGGTCAGAATCTGTGGATGACTCATTTCCTTTGGAAAAGTTTAACAGAAGCTGCAAGAGGACCCGTCTGTGAATCCTTCTGGTTAAGCAGTCATTCAGTTCATCATGACTTACTTGTTTTGGAATCATGGACTTCTCTTGAACTAAAGTTACAGTTTCTCTAACTGGACAGGATGTAGGGTGTTTACGATAACCTCGGTTATTTTGATCGTCAGTGTGCACCTTCAGGTTCTCACTAAGCAAATACTGAACGAATGAACCAAATGAGTTTTTGCTTATGGCTATTGATTTCCTGGTAGAACTCCTTTTTTTCTAGTGTCTACAGGAAATGTCTCCTTCGCTTGTGTGTGTGTCTGCTAGGCTTGCCAGTTCTAAGTCGGCCACGGGAGGAGTTGTGTTCACAGGAACACACCATGTGACATGTCAGGCAGATCAAAGCAGGGATTTCAGGGCTGACTACAAGGGGAAATGGTTAGTAATTAATAAAAGGATGTGGAATTGGTCATGTTGACTGAAAGAGCCCAGAACCTTGGCGAAATGCTTCGAGAGGCTGCCAAGATAAAAAGAGTGGCTGGGCTGAGTTATGTACGGGCGAAGCTTGCAGGTGTTAATGCCACTGGGTGAGGGGAGCAGAGGAAGAAGTTTACTTTCACCCAGACAGTGGTGGGCTCACAGATTATAAGAGCCTCTTCAGCTTTGGCCTTAGTTTCAGTTTGTTTTTGAATGGAGCTTTTAGGGGCCATAGGGGACATACAAAAACGTGATAATGGTGTTTAATGCTGAGAGTCAAGCTGTGGTTTCTCATTGGCTGTATCTGGCTTTATGCTGCTTCATGTCAGTGTGTTTTGTTTCCAGATTTAGGATCAAAGCAACCTTTCCCTTGCACTTTGTTCATCCCCCTCCCAACCCCACACTGTGCAGTCTAATGCATTGATGAAACCAAATAAATCCCCCAGGAATGCGTGAGTCTGCTGGCTTTCCACCATAGCTATAGCCACTGTACACTTTTTTGGTGGCTTGGTGGTGAGGAGTAGAAAGTGGGAAGGGGAAGTGATCCAGATAATGGATGTTGGGAAGGAGTGTATTAGAAGTGGGTCCCATCTCAGCAAAGGGCTGGTGAGTATTCCTCGTCAGGTCTCAGCTGACAAGGCTGAGAGCTACGAAAGCTCTGAATGCAGCGCTCTCTCTCTCTCTCTCTCTCTGTTCTCGGGAGCTGGAAAATCATGGAACCTCCAAAGAAAATGTCCACTGATTGGCTGAGAGACTTGTGAGCTTATAAATGGCTTCACTGAGTTTTTAAGCCATTTTCCCAAGAGGAAGATGATGTTTGATCCCTTTTGCAATCTTTGCAGATATCTCAGGACAGGAGGTCCCTGCAAGGAGTAGATACTATTGACCCTAGCCAAGTAGCAGTGCAGTGTCTTAACTTCTGAATGGTTTTTGTCTCTTGTTCTTTGCCCTCCTTCAGGCCTTTTCCAGCTCCTGCCAACCTGCTCCAAAAAGACTAAGGCTATGGACAACGTAACTAGTTGGGAAAGAGTCGGGGGCAACATGGCTTGGCTGGGTCATCTTCAGTGGTTTAGAGTGGCGTTCCCAACCTTGGAGCAAATATCAACTTTATGGGTAATCTTGTATGTTAAGAATGGTTTGAAGTAAATATGACAGATCCTTAAATCATAGGCAATTATGGGCACGGGGACAACAGTTTTTGTAAATTTCTCTCTACTCATCTGTAATTTCAAAACACAAAAGTATCTGTTGAGGGACTGGAAGGCCAATGTGAAGAGTGGTAAGAAATGACAACCAAATATATGCTAGGTGCTTTTGGGTCTTTGCAAAGAAATATCCACATGTCCTGTGTGGGATTCAGGGGATCATTTATCATTTTTTACAGAATGTTGAGTAGTAACACCCTAAAACTCAGTGGCTGAAAACTATAATGGATTGTGTTTGCTCATATATCTATGGGCATGGCTGGCTGGGACGACCCTGCTCCAGCGTCTCTCATTCTCCTCTGGGTAAATTGAGGCCTGTTCTTCCCAGTGATGGTGGAGGTGAGATAGGAAAACGGAAGTGCACAGGGCTGCTGAGGCTTAGCCTGGGAAGCAGTGCCCTTGCCTTCCACCCATATGCCACAGCCAAGGCAGGTCACGTGGCTGAGCCCAAAGTCAACGGGCAAGAAAATAGTCTGGTTATGACAAGCCTGGGCAAGGATGCAAATGCAGAGAGATGGGTTAAAAATTGGCCAATTGTAACAGAGAGAGCGAGAGAGAGAATACATTCTACACATAAAATCATATCTCTATAAATATAATTTATGATTCCATCTACATGTGAGTCTATATCATATGTATACAAGTGATACCAGTGACAATGCTCTTATCTGGGTTTCCCAGAGTTCTTTTTTGTTCTACTCCTGTGAAATGGTTGAGGAATTAGTGTCTGCCCTATTGGAATAGGATCTCCCTTGGAAAAGAAACAACATCCTAAATATTTCCTCTGTGATTTTATTTTCAATTCCCCAACCACTGGCATGCCCCAGCCAGCTTCCTGGGTTGGGAGCCTCTGTGGTTTCCAGGAGCAGTTCTCCTAGGTTGATCTGGAAAAGCTGGGCTGTGTTTCAGCCAGAGATGAGAGTCTTTCTCCGAAAGTCTTAGAAGTGAGGGCATTTTGTTTCCAGATAATAAATCGTGCTATATCTGGGCCAGCCATCTCTATCCCCACCTGCTCCCTGAGGTCATCCCAGCAGGGATGTGGTAGTCTGCAGCTCTCTTTGCCTAGAAACAGGAGGCCACTGGATGCACCATGACAGCAGCATGAGATGGTCAACATGGTCTGTCCTCCTCTGTATCAACTGGGCAACGTCCTGATAATGGGGACAAACATTGCACTTCACAGTAGCTTGTTGGCTCTCAGTAAATATTAAGGAATGAAGGGGCACTTTTCAAAGCACTTAAGAAAACTCTCTGGAGGTGAGGAGGGCAAAGAACCAGTCCCCACAGGAGAATTGGGAGGTGCTGATGACAGGGAGACATGCTGATGTGGCAGCAGGTGATTAGGAGCCATTTTAGTTGGGGTGGTGGGGACGGAGGGAGGGATAGCGTCTCTGAGGGGATGACACTTAGTTTTTAATTTTAATTATTTTATTAATTTTATTATTTATTTATTTGTTTATTTAGTAAAATAGTTTTATTTTAATCCCAGCAGGGTTAATTTACAGTGTTAAGTTGGTTTCAGGTGTCCAGTATAGTGACTCAGCACTTCCACTCATCACCAGGTGCTCACCAGGACAAGTGCTCCCCTGAATCCTCACCACTGATTTTTCCCCTCCCCCCACCCCCTCCTCTCTGGAGACCATCAGTTTGTTCTCTACAGTTAAGAGTCAGTTTCTTGGCTTGTTTCTCTCTCAAGGAGATGCCATTTAAATTGAATTCATGCAAAGACCTGGGGGAAGAGATTTCCAGGTAGTGAGACCAGCATGTGTAAACACCCCAAGGGAGTGACAATCAACCCTAAAATCTCCCAACTTCCAAAGGCAACCTTCTCTGATGCACCCATACCTTCTGGTCTTTCCAAAGGAAATATTCTTTCAAAATTCTTTCAGAGCCCGTCAACGCTAAGGCCTACTTTCAACAGGACTGGCTATTTAATTACTTATTTATAAATAGATTTTACTATTTAAAAAGATTTTATTTATTTATTTGACAGAGAGAGAGAGAGAGAGAGAGAGACAGTGAGAAATGGAACACAGCAGGAGGAGTGGGAGAGGAAGAAGCAGGCCTCCTGCTGAGCAGAGAGCCCCTTGCGGGGCTCGATCCCAAGACCCTGGGATCATGACCTGAGCTGAAGGCAGACATCTAATGACTGAGCCAGCCAGGTGCCCCTAGATTTTACTTTTTGGAGCAGTTTAGGTTCATAGCAAAATTGAGCAGAAGATACAGAGATTTCCCATATGTCCTCTGGCTTCTCCCTTTCCTCTTCAGGCACAGCCTCCCCCATTAAGCAACGTTCCCCATCAGAGTGGCACATTTGCGCAGCTGGGGAGGCTACATTGACACACCATTATCACCCAGAGTCCATAGTTGACCTTAGGACTCATACTTGATTCTGTGCATTCTATAGGTTTGGACAAATGTATATGACATGTATCCGCCATATACTGGATATGGAGGTTTCACCGCCCTAACAATCCTCTGGTTGGTTATTTTCAAGTACAATGAAACCTTCAAAAGAAGAATAAAGGAAAGCGGCCAGTGCAGCTTTTTTCTCCCCTCTTTCTTTAAGATCGTAAAGGTCTTTGACGCGTGGAAGGCAAGCTTTTATTAACCAGGCATTTGTATCATAAACATAATTCCCAGACAAGCAGGAAAGTCCCAGAATTCTGAGTCACTGATGTTTGAATAGATGTTTTGTAAGGCCAAGCATTTGCTTTTACAAATAAAGCATTGATGAACTAAACAGTTGCTTGAAATGAACTGGGCAAGTTTTATAATGTGCACTTGGCCTTCAGAAGACAGTGCTGTGATTTATAACAATGTTTCCCTCTTTAATCTGCATTCGTATTACAAGAAAATCTCTCTTTTTTTGCCACCAGTTTTCGTATTACAAGAAAATCTCTCTTTTTTTGCCACCAGTTTTGGTAAATGCCCAGTGTGAAGGAGACCTGTATTTACAAATTACAAAAATTTCATGTGAATAAACAACACAGTCACCTGATAGATGCTACATAATACGCAGCTGCAGTGGGGTCTTCTCTTGTTGTGGGAGGTATAAGAAAATGAGAAAGGATTCTGTTTGTGAAACACAGTTTTGTCAGGAGTATGGCCAGTACGGTTTATTTCTTATTCCCGGCTGCTTCTAACACTGCTGAGATGTTTTAATGCATTTTGTGCACTTCAGTAATAGAAAGGTGTAGAAATCGAACTGGAGAGAGTTCAGAGAGGGACAGAGAATCAGGTATGTGAGGCTCCAGGCTATGATTTATACTTAGAAGAACTAATACCTCATGAGGACTTTGCCTTACCAAAAGCAAATGATGGGAAACACTAGATATCTGCGCATACTTGAAGGGAATATGAGTCCAAAAAAGAGAGCAATTTAGCTTGATATAAAGGGCTGGAGTTGGGTTGGAAACTCAGTGGGTAGAAGTGGGGGAGATGGGAGAGCCTCCTTCTGGAACTAAGGTCATAAAGTTTCAAATAAGAATACACAGATTATGGGCTCAAGTACCTGTTCCCTCCACTGTGTGCCCCTGCTCCCCTCCCCTGCCCCAAACTTCCTATTTTATTAACCATTACAAACAGATTATTCTTTGACTCAAACTGTCCATTTGAGCAAAGGAGTCCTTTCCAAGATCCCCTCTTTATGGAGAGGAGGAGCTCCATCTGTCTGTCTCCAGGAGACTGGGGAGGAAAAGAACCATGGGCTGAAGATGTGGGCACAGCTCCATCAGCAATGAGGAATCTGATTCCTTTTCTGTTGTTATGGGATTGAATTACTCGCCACTCTTTAATATGTAGGTTCTGGAGTGGGTCTCCTCTGCTCTCTCCCTTGACACAGCACCTCTCTGTAATAGCAATAGTGATTGACAGCCCCTAGCTTCTCATCTGAGGTCTTCTGGTGGTGGACAAGCCAATGTTCATGAGTCAGCTCATTCATTGATGTTTGCTCTAGGTCCAATATACATACTCAAGTGTGGCAGTCCTGTGTAATCACCTGGTGAATTTTTGTATGGAATCAGAAGAGACCCCGAATCGCTAAGGAAATGCTGAAAAACAAAAATAAAACTGGGGGTATCACGTGACCCGATTTCAAGCTTTAATACAAAGCTGTGATCACCAAGACAGCATGGTACTGGCATAAAAACAGACACATAGACCAGTGGAACAGAGTAGAGAGCCCAGATATGGACCCTCAACTCTATGGGCAAATAATCTTCGACAAAACAGGAAAAAATATACAGTGGAAAAAAGACAGTCTCTTCAATAAATGCTGCTGGGAAAACTGGACAGCTATATGTAGAAGAATGAAACTCGACCATTCTCTTACACTGTACACAAAGATAAACTCAAAATGGATAAAAGACCTCAACGTGAGACAGGAATCCATCAGAATCCTAGAGGAGAACTTAGGCAGTAATCTCTTCGATATCAGCCACAGCAACTTCTTTCAAGATATGTCTCCAAAGGCAAAGGAAACAAAAGTGAAAATGAACTTTTGGGACTTCATCAAGATCAAAAGCTTCTGCACAGCAAAGGAAACAGTCAAGAAAACAAAGAGGCAACCCACGGGATGGGAGAAGATATTTGCAAATGATAATACAGACAAAAGGTTGAATTTTGAATTTTACAAAATCTTTTCAGCCTGGGGCCCACCCTCAGTGACTATGTAGAATTGTTCTAGGGAGGGTGTTGGCATCACTATTATTTAAAACTCATCATGAAATACCAACAGGCAACTGATGTTGAGATCACGAATTTTGTCCTCTGGAACTAAGTTCATTTCCCCTTTGACATGACAGTCTTTGAGACATAGAAAGCTGATAACCTGACCCTCAGTTGTTATCAGTTCCCTAAGGCTTTCTTGTCTCCATTTGAAGTCCCTCATTTTCTTCAAAGTTACTCCTGTGATGTGGTTTTATTTCCTCACCATCCTGATCATAACCTACATTGTCTGGATGCCACTTATAGTGTGTGTCTCTTCATGCTTTTGTTTCATTGTGAGCTCGCTGTCAACTAAATCCCCTCAATTTTCTCCTGTAAAAGGCTTACAGCTTAGTGGGGGAGACAGGCATGCCAGCCTCATCCTGTAATTATAAAATTGATTTCTAAAGTCTAAATGCAGGAATTTTCTTGACTCTTACTAAATTTCGTTTTGTTGGGTTACCTATTTAATCCCGTCCTCCAAAATTACTGGTAAGTATCGTCAGTTTGGTAAGGCGTCTGTATTTTTTTACCCATGTTATTAATAGCAGGAACAGAAATTTATTGACCTTGAGCACTTTATTGACTGTAAACACTTATTGACTGGAAACATCACCAGAATGGATCAAAAGAAGCAAAGTAGAGCCCTAGCTTCTACAGGATCACCAATTAAGTGTTCTTATGGAAAAGGGAGAATGCTCAGGGGTAGAAACAAGAGCCAAGAGCCACTGCATAAGTAACAGGTCCCAGAAAGAACTGTAAGGCAACAATGCAGTTGGAGCACAGGGCTGCTCTGGACCTTTGCTGACTGACTGTGCCTCCTGTCTCTCTCGTTTTGAATGGGAGCATGCATTGTGGATATTCTGTGCTTGAGGCACTACTGTGTGTGGAGTGTGTGTGTGTGTGTGTGTTTGTGTGTGCGTGGTGATCTCTACAGTCCACAGTATTCAGATGGTGATGAGCAGTACTCCATGCGTTGTGTATGAAGAGCCACACACAGGGAGCTTCAGTTACCCTTGGACATGACTTAGACGGATGTGGCTTTGGGCAGGTCTGGGGAGGGGGAGTGTATTTTGTATGGGTGAGGGATGTGAATTACATGTGCCTAGAGGCAGATTGAATCTGGGCTCTGTAACTGACCAGTAGAATATGGTGAAGTGTGACTGGTTTTCAGACCAAAGCTTTTTCTACTTTCTGTCTCTGGTGATGCTTAGTCATGGAATCCAAGCCACCATGTTGAGAGGAAGCCCAAGCTTCCCCTGGAGAGGCTTTCATGGGGAAGACCCAACAGGCAGAACATTTGGCAGCCATGGGAGAGAGTCACCTTGGCAGAGCTTCCCCAGTTTACCCCAGGTGGACAGAGATGAGCTGTCCCTGCTGAAACCTGCTCAGAACCAGATTCAATATGTCTCTTTATTTTGATTAATGGTTGGCTTATGTAGTTGGCTGCTCCCATGTTGGGAGCATAGATATTCACAATTGTTAGAGCCTCTTGTTGGACAGAGCCTTTAAGCATGATACAGTGTCCTTCTGTATCTCTGACTACAGTCTCAGAGCCAGATTCATTTACAAAGCACATGGCTGTTTTAAGCCATGGAGTTTGGAGGGATTTGTTTCCCAGCAGGTAAGATCACCGCCAGGCACTATGGTTGTGACTTTTCCTATATGTTCTTATTTAGTCCTCCTGACAATGCTGTGACTTAGGTGTTATTCTCTCCCCTGGTAGATGAGAAGACTAGGTTCAGTGAGTTTGGTAACAGCCCAAGATCGCACAAGTGTAATTGGCAATACTGGGGTTGAAACTGAGCAATGTATCATTCTTTTAACCTCTAAATCGCAGGTAATACAGGACTAAGGGCAAGAGAGTCATGCAGCCACTGGACAGATCTCTACAGAGCACTCTCTGTGGAGAGCAAAAGAAAGAAAACATAGTCTGCCAGTATGAATTCCACATGGCTTAAGGAAATAAATATAAAAACACAGAACTACAAAAGTATTAAAAGAAAACATGAAAGTTCTTCAAGTTGTTAATGCTTGTGCATAATAAAGCTACTGGTTTCATATCTGATATTATTTTTAATAATATTTCTGTCAATTCTCTTGGGATCACAATTTGTCTACATATAGGGAAAATTTTGTTTATCGTTTGTCTACAATTTATACCTTGTATTTCTTATACTTCTCTCTCCTTTAAAATAGGATCTATTGGAGGAGGAGATGAACCACGAGACACTGTGGACTCTGAGAAGCAAACTGAGGGTTTTGGAGGGGAAAAGGGTGGGGATTGGGTGAGCCTGGTGGTGGGCATTGTGGAGGGCACATACTGCATGGAGCACTGGGTGTGGTGCATAAATAATGAAACTTGGAACACTGAAAAAATAAAATAAAATTAAAAAAATAGGACCTACCATGCAGAACAATGATGAATAATAGCTATGATGGTTGTCTTGTTTTTGACCATAATGGAAACTTTTTATTCTTTCATTATTCAAATATTTTCTGTGAGTTTCCCCCTTAATTACATGATCTTACATCCTTTCTTAGTGTAGTAAGAGGTTTTTTTTTGAAATTTGGAAATAGTATAGAATTTTATCAGGTAAATTTTTGGTGTCATTGAAATGAATGTAATGTTTTGTCCTTACATCTGTTGTAGTTGATTGCATCATAAATTTCCTAATGTTGAACCACTTTTGCATTTCTAGGTGAATTCTGCTTGTCTAAGATTAAGAAATAATAATATAACACTAAATTTGTTTTGCTAATATAATTTTTAGTATTTTACAACCATGTTCACATATTCATATGGCTTCACTTTATTTGTGTGTGCTAACCTTGTTTGGTTTTGGAATCACAGTGATGCTGCCTGTGTTGAATGAGTCTGGAGTCTCTCTTGTTTTTGTGTACTTTCAGATAGATACACAATTTAAGGATTATCTCTAGATTCAAGGAATCAAAATCTCTATAAAAGTACTTGTACATAGTTCCTTTGTTTTTTGAAAGAATTCTAGCTTTGACCACCTTTTCAATTTTTATTTATTTTATTTTATGTTTTAAACAGATTTTATTTATTTATTTGACAGAGAGAGAGAGAGAAACAGCTAGAAGAGGATACACAGGGCGGCGTAGAGGGAGAGGGAGAAGCAGACTTCCCGCTGAGCAGGGAGCCCGATACGGGTTTCCATCCCAGGCCCTGACCTGATCTGAAGGCAGATGCTTAATGACTGAGCCACCCAGGCACCTCCCCTTTTCAATTTTTAAAAAGGTACTAATTTATCAACCTACTCACAGTTTTTACCCTTTCTAGGATGAAATTTGATTAATTCATATTTTTATAAAAAAATCACATGCTTATGGAGATCATCACAATTTTTGAATAGTATTACTTGCTTTTATTTAATAAAATCTCTGGTTTAAAGTTGTATCACCCTTTTCATTGTTCAGTTAATGAATATTTGGGATATCAATTCCAAATTTGTTGAAGGTTATTTGACCATAGAGTTGAGGGTCCATATCTGGGCTCTCTACTCTGTTCCACTGGTCTATGTGTCTGTTTTTATGCCAGTACCATGCTGTCTTGGTGATCACAGCTTTGTAATAAAGCTTGAAATCAGGTAACGTGATGCCCCCAGCTTTATTTTTGTTTTTCAACATTTCCTTAGCGATTCAGGGTCTCTTCTGATTCCATACAAATTTTAGAATTATTTGCTCCAGCTCTTTGAAAAATACCGGTGGAATTTTGGTCAGAATGGCATTAAAAGTATAGATTGCTCTAGGCAGTATAGACATTTTAACAATGTTTATTCTTCCGATCCAAGAGCATGGAATGGTCTTCCATCTTTTTGTGTCTTCTTCAATTTCTTTCATGAGTGTTCTGTAGTTCCTCAAGTACAGATCCTTTACCTCTTTGGTTAGGTTTATTCCCAGGTATCTTATGGTTCTTGGTGCTATAGTAAATGGAATCGATTCTCCAATTTCCCTTTCTGTATTTTCATTGTTAGTGTATAAGAAAGCCACTGATTTCTGCACATTGACTTTGTATCCTGCCACGTTGCTGAATTGCTGTATGAGTTCTAGTAGTTTGGGGGTGGAGTCTTTTGGGTTTTCCATATAAACAATCATGTCATCTGCGAAGAGAGAGAATGTGACTTCTTCATTGCCAATTTGGATACCTTTTATTTCTCTTTGTTGTCTGATTGCTGTTGCTAGGACTTCTAATACTATGTTGAACAAGAGTGGTGAAAGTGGGCATCCTTGTCTTGTTCCTGATCTCAACGGGAAGGCTGCAAGCTTTTTCCCATTGAGGATGATATTTACTGTGTGTCTTTCATAGATAGATTTGATGAAGTTCAGGAATGTTCCCTCTATCCCTATACTTTGAAGAATTTTAATCAGGAATGGATGCTGGATTTTGTCAAATGCTTTTTCTGCATCAATTGAGAGGACCATGTGGTTCTTCTCTCTTCTCATATTAATTTGTTGTATCACATCGATTGATTTGCAAATGTTGAACCATCCTCGATATTAGCCACAGCAACTTCTTTCAAGATATGTCTCCAAAGACAAAGGAAACAAAAGCAAAAATAAACTTTTGGGACTTCATCAAAATCAAAACCTTCTTCACAGCAAAGGAAACAGTCAAAAAAACAAAGAGGCAACCCACGGAATGAGAGAATATATTTGCAAATGACAGTACAGACAAAAGGTTGATATCCAGGATCTATAATGAACTCCTCAAACTCAACACACACGAAACAGACAATCATATCAAAAAATGGGCAGAAGATATGAGCAGACACTTCTCCAATCAAGACATACAAATGGCTATCAGACACATGAAAAAATGTTCACTATGGAAAGAACCAAGATACCCTTCAACGGACGAATGGATAAGGAAGATGTGGTCCACACACACTATGGAGTATTATGCCTCCATCAGAAAGGATGAATACCCAACTTTTGTAGCAACATGGATGGGGCTGGAAGAGATTATGCTGAGTGAAATAAGTCAAGTAGAGAGAGTCAATTATCATATGGTTTCACTTATTTGTGGAGCATAACAAATAGCATGGAGGACATGGGGAGTTAGAGAGGAGAAGGGAGTTGGGGTAAATTGGAAGGGGAGGTGAATCATGAGAGACTATGGACTCTGAAAAACAATCTGAGGGGTTTGAAGTGGTGGGGGTGGTGGGAGGTTGGGGTACCAGGTGGTGGGTATTATAGAGGGCACGGATTGCATGGAGCACTGGGTGTGGTGCAAAAATAATGAATACTGTTTTTCTGAAAATAAATAAATTAATTTAAAAAGGGGGGGTAAGTGGGGATGGTGGCATGCAGAATTTCATGGCCAGGTCTGGAAGGGTACACTTTATTGCCATCCATGGGCTAGAAACTAGTTACATGATCTCAACCCAACTTTAGCTGAAGCTGGCAATATAGGCTTCCTGTGTGTCTAGGAAGAGGAGGATGGGCTCAGTAAGCATCAAGCTACTGACTGCTATAGCTTCAGGTGAGTGATGCCTCTTAAGTATAAATGTCCAAACCCATCACTTTTACCTGTGCTATGTGCTGCTATTGGTTACCACTCAGTTCAAGGTGAGGTGTGGGGTATGGAGTGGCAGAGAGGAGCCAGAGATGTGTCTGCTCCAATGGCCCAGTTAATCCCCTGTTATTTTTGCCCATTCATTGTTGCTTCTTGGGTGCATTGGGTTGGAACTTGGAGCATGGTGTACCCATTCCTCTCTGTAGTGGCTTTGTCCTGCACAAGTGTTTGCTTGTTTTTTTTTCCCCAGCAAGTTGATCTTGTCTGATTTTTATCTTTCTGGTTTTTGTTTCAAAATTTCTGGTTAGTATTAGGTACTGTTTCTTGTTCTGCCCAGTTGTAATAACTCCAGTATTTTAGAAACCATCTCTTCTGTCATTTATAAGGGTGTGGAGAGGGAGGGAAATTAGATGAATATACTATGTTTGCCACTTGGTCTAATGTGTTCATCTTTTTGTGAAAAATGTATAGTACAGAATGATTGATTTGGTAGCAGTTTCAATGTACAGTATGAAGAATTTTTAAAAGAAAAATGAAATCATGAGCTACTTTGATAGACATATATTGATACCAAAAGGGTGATTGATGGTTCTGTGTTCTCCTTATATCTGGAATACTCTTTGTAGCTCTGGATATGCAATTTATAACAGATATAGACTACCTGGAATTTATCAAGTGGAGGACATCTATGATGGTGATTGTTCTAGAAAGCATATCATAGAGTAATTGTGGAGGAAACCAAGCATATTCTGCATGGAGAATAAAATATAAGGTCGGATGGGGGTGTATGTGTGTCAAAATATGCAGAATTTGTCATATGTCTTTGTTAACTTGCTCTAGATTTTTAATGAGTTTGATGTTAAGTATTATGGTGTATTCTATGAATCCTCTTCCCTTTAAAAAATACTAAGGCATTGTTTGCCAGAGTCTATTCTAAAATACTTCTTTATTTCCTCTGTGGTGACTGACAGTGACTGATTATCTTCCATGTTTGGATGATTTTGTAGTAGTTTCTTCTTGGAAGTTTTGGAAGTTGTCATCATCAAAATGGTGATAATCTACCCTTTTGAAGATATCCTTCTAAATATGCACCACCAGGGGAAAGAGTATGTAGAGTTTTGCTCAGGAGAATAGGTTACGAAATGGAAGGAGTGAATGCATCCTAACACAAAAGAAGAAAATGATCTTGTGTTGCCTCACTGTGTCTTTCTCTTAATGATAATGGTTGGATGAAGGAATGCACAAATAAATTCTTTATTATACATGATACTGTGGGATGGGAAATAGTAAATTGCTTTTATTAGTACATGAATCGATCTGTCCATCCATTTATTTATTCGTTTAAGAAATTTGTTGTGTTCCTTTTATGACCTAGGGATTATTTCTGATGTTAGGAATATAGCAGTGAACAAAATTTGCTGCCATCATAAAACCTTACATTCAGTTGGGGAAATATAATAAATGAATCTATAAATATAGTGATATACAGTGAAGAAAAATAAGGCTAGGTCCCTCAGTCCAGGGCCAAAAAACCAGCTAGAGCATCTGATTGGTCACTGGAGGTCATGCACCAGCCTTTGTCACCAGGTATAGGAACAAGTGGGGTGGAGGCATTTTTAGCTTCTATAGTGATAGGGTATTATGATGGGCACTATATGTGGGTAGAAACCTCCAAACATGGAAAAAGTTTTAAGATACTGATAGCCAAAACCATGGCAAGACTGTCCAGTACAGTCTCCAAAGTTTTATATAATATTTCACGTAAATTGGTACCAGTCCAACTTATTTGTGGGGCCCAGGCTTACAGACCAGTTTGCAAAATGTTCCCCTCCCCCATCAACCTCTATTTAGTTAACATTCTGAGAAGAAACCCTTTTTAACCATTTTGTTTTTAAGAATGTTCTAAGGTTTAGGATAAAAATTTTTGTTGGGGTGTGTTCTAGGATCAAAGCTCCCTTTTCTCACCACACGTGCAACTTATGAGGTATCTGAACAATGTACAACATGCATAATTTGGAGAATACGTCTAGCCGTCTAGCCTGGATGAGGTGTCAGATGCTGGGGGCGTATTGGAAAAACATCTGGAAGATAAAGGTACTATCTGTGAGCTCTTAGGTAATCTCGTTATGGCTGAAGGCCCAGTGTTAGTGATGCCAATAGATGGTCAAGGCAGTGATTCAGTAAATGAGCAAGGAAACCATTTCTATTCTTATCGTGAAGTACTGTCTTTGTTATATAAGAATGGACTTCTTTGCTTTTAGGTAGCATTATACAAAACATTGAATGAGCCAGTGTCTTTGCTCTGAAAGGTGAAACATAAGAAAATCCCAGAACATGCCCTGAAATAGGGTCAAGATATTTTAGGACAAAAAGAAAAAAATGCTTAGACATGTAAGCAGGACTGCCATGAATGAATATGTTAATTATTGAGAGGCACAGAACTGAGTGTTAAGAATTTAAAAGCAGAGGCAGAAAGCTCTTCAAGGTGATGATGAATGATGCAATTTTCAGCTCATGGACCACTTCAATTTCTAGTCAAAAATGCTGATCTGAGTTGAAGAATACTGCTAAGATTCTCACGATCTTGTATACTTATGTATGTGTTCATATTGGGATGTAACTGACATGCAGTGTATTAGTTTCAGGTGTGCGGCATAATGATTCAAAGTATATGTATATGGTGAAATGAAGACAAAAAAATCCAGCTAACAACCAGCACCACACATATTTACAAATTCTCATGACTTTAAATGGCACCAACATATTTACTAAAAAAGAGTTGGCTGTTAATGGTAATGCCAGCCTTCAAGGGTTGATGACATAGCACAAACATCCTTAGATTTCCTTTACAGACCTTTTTTAAAAATAAGGTGTAATTATCATACAGTGTTATATTAGGTTCAGGTATACAACACAATGACTGAACAATTCTATACTCAGTGCTCATCAGGATAAATATACTTTTAATCCCCTTTATCTATTTCACCTATCCCTCTATCCACTTTCCTGTCTGGCAACCACCAGTTTCTTCTCTGTATTTAAGGGTTTATTTTTGTTTGTTTGTTCTTTTCTTAGTTTGTTCTTTTTGTGTGTTTCTTACATTCCACATATGAGTGAAATTATATGGTGTTTGTCTTTCTCTGACTCATTTTAGTTAGCATTGTATCCCCTAAGTCTGTCCATGTTGTTGTAAATGGCAAGATTTCATTCTTTTCTACGGGCTGAGTATTATTTCAGTGTGTGTGTGTGTGTGTGTATGTGTGTGTTCATATATATATACCACATCTTTATTCATTCATCTGTGGATGGACACTTGGTTTGCTTCTATATCTTGACTATTGTAAATAGTGGTGCAGTAAGCGTAGGGGTGTGTATATCTATTTGAATTAGTTTTTTTGTTTTCTTTGGGTAAATATCCAGTACTGGAATTACTGGATTGTATGGTAGCTCTATTTGAAATTTTCCGAGGCGTCTCCATACTGTTTTCCGCAGTGGCTCCCCAAGCTTGCATTCCCATCAACAGTGCACTAGAGTTCTTTTTTCTCCACATCCCTGTCAACACTTGCTATTTCTTGTGTTTTTGGTTTTAGTCTTACAGACCTTTTTGGATGTGTCATCTGTAGATTCATTTGAACTCACTTTTGAACAAGTTTTTAACATTTGGGCAATGAATTTCATTAGACCTTGTCTACCTCTTTTGCTGCCCCTCCCTCTGCCTTATTCCTGCTACAGCTTCCAAGTGTTGAGAACATACGACATACCGAGCTGTGTTGGCAGAATAGTGCCCCCCAACGTTGTCCACATTCTAATGCCCAGAACCTGTGGACAGGCTGTTGTGCATGGAAAAATGGACTTTGTAATTTGGTTAAAGATTTTGTAGTGGGGAGATTTTCCTGGAGTAGCCACATGGGCTTGACAGAAATACAGGGGTGCTTTAAAAAAAATGGGAAAAGTAGAGTGGAGGGAGACTGGAAGATGCTACTCTACTGGCTTTGGAGGTGGAGGAAGGGGCCACAAGCCAAAGGATGCAGGTGGTCTCTAGAAGCTGGGAAAGACAAGGAAATAGATTCTCCCCCAGAGCCTCCAAAAGGAATGCAGCCCTGTCAACACCTTGATTTTAGCCAGGCAAGACCCATTTTGGACTTTAATTTTCAGAATCACGAGATAATATATGTGTCTTGTTTAAGCCACTAAGTTTGTGGTAATTTTATAGTTAGCTATAGAAAACTAGCACACAGACATTGCATTGAGTTTTTTTTTTAATACATTATCTAAAGTTAGTCCTCTCTGTTATCTTTTGAGGTTGGTATTATTATCCTCATTCTATGGAAGAAGAAAGAGATTTGGAGAGATCCAAGTAGGAAATGTTGCCATATATCAGGAGTCCCTTCTGTTTATTTCCTCCATGCGAATCCCTTCTCCCTGATTCAGGAGCATCCTGGGACTTATGATAAGGTAGCCCTGGGCTCAAGTCAAAACTCCAACATGTAAAGCCTGTCTGACCCTCCGTGCCCAATCTTTGTAGCTCTGGTAGCATCCAAACTTGTGTATCTCCTCTTGGCTTTCCAGCTGGAAATTTATGGTCTCCTTCCTTTCTCTCATGGGCACCTCTACATCCTCTGGTTGCACTTTCCTTCTATTTTGAACATTTCCATAACATTCTATAATCCATTATGTATTTCTTGGAGGACAAGAGCTATGTTAAACTCTTCTCTTGAGCTATGTTAAGTACTTTTCAAACTATTTCTTTCATCCAGTTAGCATTAGTTTATAAGTAAATTGAGAAGGAAAGAAAAGGAACAGAGCTGCTCAGAGCAGTACCTTACGCCAAG
Source organism: Mustela nigripes (assembly GCF_022355385.1). Lineage (NCBI taxonomy): Eukaryota > Metazoa > Chordata > Mammalia > Carnivora > Mustelidae > Mustela > Mustela nigripes. Next base: position 210,363,046 of record NC_081558.1, on the reverse strand, counting down.
TGCTTTCCCTATATGATCTCATTTTATCTTTCTAGAAATCATCAGTTGTGGGTATCATAGGCCAATTTTTAAATTATTTACTTAAATTCAGTTTAGCTAACACACACTATATTGTTAGATTCACGATTATACTGAGGAATCCAGTGATTCATCAGTGGCATACAACATTCAGTGCTCATTTTCAGAGCACTCCTTAATGCCCATCACCCAATTATTCCTCCCTCCATCTTCCCTCCAGCAATCCTGTTTGTTTTCTACAGTTCAGAACTCTTATGGAGGCCTCCTTCTCTATTTTTATCTTACCATTTTGCCTTCCCCTCCCCTATGTTCATCTGTTATGTTTCTTAAATTCCACATGTGAGGGAAGTCAGATGGTATTTGTCTTTCTCTGACTAACTTAACATGCTTAGCATAATACCCTCTACTATTGGGGCACCTGGGTGGCTCAGTTGGTTAAGTGTCTGCCTTAGGTCATGGTCCCAGGGTCCTGGGATCAGGCTCCACATCAGGTTCCCTGATTGGTGAGGAGCCTGCTTCTCCCTCTTCCACTCCCCCAGCTTGTGCTCTCTCTCTCTCTCTCTCTGTCAAATGAATAAATAAAATCTTAAAAAAAAAAAACTTCTAGCACTGTTCATATCATTGCAAATGGCAAGATTTCATTCTTTTTTTATGGCTAAGTAATATTCTAGTGTGTGTGTGTGTGTGTGTGTGTGTGTGTGTGTGTGACACCTTAATTATCCATTCACACCCGTGTATGTGTGTTATTTGTCCATTCATCTGTCGATGAACATCTGGACTCTCCATATTTTGGCTATTGTGGACACTGCTGCTATAAACATTGGGGTGCATGTGTCTCTTCAAATCACTATGTTTGTATCCTTTGAATATATACCTAGTAGTGCAATTTCTGGGTCATAGGGTAGCTCTATTTTCAACTTTTTGAGGAACCTCTGTACTGTAAGCCCGTTTTACAGACATGAAGCTTGAGGGTTAGAGGGTCAGACAAGTTTTACATGTTGGAGTTTAGACTTGAGCCCAGGGCTACCTCATCATAAGTCCCAGGATGCTCCTGAATCAGGAAGAAAGGATTCTCATGGAGATAATCAATAGAAGGGACCAGAGAAGATGGATGGGAGAAGGGAGGAGATCCTGGGCACTGTGCTGATGTAAGTTGGTGCTGTGAAGCTTGTGTGGGGGTTGGTGGAATAGAAATGCATTGGGGAAACTAGAACATCTGTGGCTTGCATGGGTCCTTTCCAAGTTCACTGTCATCTGCATCCCTGGGCATTTTTGCAGGGGAGATTCCATGAGGTGATACAGGATGGAGAAGGAATTGGAGAGTGATTCCTGTCTTTATCAGTGTGTGAGTTATAAGCCACAAAAATATACTGTTTTATTTATGTATGTGTTTTTGTTCATGTTGAGATATCTTATACATGTATTGAGCAGAAAAAAAGGACTTCAAAAAATGTGCAGGTAACTTAATCCCAGAAACTTCATGTTTCAATTGTTTTACTGGAATTTGAGCCAAATCAATGTTTTATTGCATTTCAAAATGAAGCACAGTTGGGAGCCAATTTTTTTTTTTTTTTTTTTAAGTTATCTGGTCCAAGATCCTGTTTCTTTGGGAGCAACTTGATTCAGAGAGGTAAGAGTCTTGTCACTTGGACTCCAGGTCCAATCTTTTTTTTTTTTTTTTTTTAAAGATTTTATTTATTTATTTGACAGAGAGAAATTACAAGTACACTGAGAGGCAGGCAGAGAGAGAGAGAAGGAAGCAGGCTCCCTGCTGAGCAGAGAGCCCGATGCGGGACTCGATCCCAGGACCCTGAGATCATGACCTGAGCCGAAGGCAGCGGCTTAACCCACTGAGCCACCCAGGCGCCCCTCCAGGTCCAATCTTGTCCTCACTTATCCCTGCCATATTCCTGATACATAGGCCATATTTTTTTGGGTCAAGATGTTCTCCTCATTTCTTTACCAGGATCTTTTGTTAAGGTCAGTACGATTGCCCCAGGAGACATTTAATCTCTTGAAAGAAACAGGAAACTGCCAAGTGCTAGTTCTTCTGAAGGGCTTCTCTGGGTTGCTGCTCAGCACTCCCCAGTTTCCTGGTCTCAGCAATTGAGGCTGCACAATGCTTTATTCTTTTGGTTATGATATTCATCCAAAGGTACAGATCTTTCATCTGAGGCTAACAAAGGCAGATCTAAAATATATATATTTTTAAAGATTCTATTTATTTGTCAGAGAAAGAGAGAGAGAAAGTGAGCACAGCAGACGGAGTAGCAGGCAGAGGGAGAAGCAGGCTCCCCATTGAGCAAGGAGCCCACTGCAGGACTTAATCCCAGGACCTTGACTTCATGACCTGAGCCAAAGACAGACTTAATTAACTGATCCATCCAGGCGTCCCAGATCTAAAATATCTTTGCCTTAAAGAAAAGCCAAACATACAATTTTTAAGGAGCCAACATGAAGTCAGAAAGTTTTAAAGAATTTGTGGTTGGCATTTGAGGGTTTTGGGTCTTTTAAAAATGCTTAATATAGGAATTGATGATGTGGGAGACTTTGTTTGGCTAAGAAGAGATGCATCTTTTCAGTCTTCCCCACTGAAAAAGTCTCTGAACCAGTATTCTGAACTTGGAGAGGGAATGAATAGGTTGCAGAGTACTGCACGAAGCTGTTGGACTCATTTCTTGGCCCTCAATTAGAACTATATGCAGACTATTTCAGAATAAGTGATTCTAGTCCCTTCTAAAGAAGGAACGTTCAAAACCACTTGTGGGGAATCCTATGGGCGTTTGCCAGTCCTTTAAGTCAGATTCTTCTTTGGACCTCATAACAGATCAGTCTCAAATCCTCTGATTTGGTGTGTTTTGGGGTGCATATAATTTGATGGATAAGACTTCTGCAACAGCTCTGGGTCCCATGATTGGTTAGACCTGGGGAAAGCAAGTCCAAACATTCCTTGGGAATTTTATCCCTTCTCACTTCTTCCTGGGTTTCATCTCCACTGTATACTCTTCAAGACTGTTCCTAAGCTCTCCCTTGCCCTGCATGCTTCCTTTTCTTCTTATGTTTCTAAGATGAGCTGCACTTTATGTTAACGTACTCTGCCTCTGGCCTCTGCTGATTCCCTGCCTCCATGGTCTTCATCTGCTGGGATCCTTTGACCCAAAGAGGGATGCTCAGCCAAGCTTCCTGGGCTTTCTGTGCCCCTAGGGAAGGGAGCTCAGGGTTTCTGCTCAGCACTCTGGGTGCAACAAGTCACTCTCTGTGCTCTTAGGTCTACTTTGTACCCAGGACTGCCACTGGCTGCCATGCTCTCTTGGGAACCTGGTACCTCTTGTGGGAGCCTGCCCAGTACTCAGTCTCCCACTTGTGTTTGGATCAGCCTCTCCTTCTGTTTGCCTTTGTCAGTTCTCCCCAGGGGCTGGAGTCTTGCCTCTGAACCATGGTCGATTGGCGGGAACCCAATTCTCTGCCCTTCTTCTCTGATGCTGCTTGGCTGTCTTTCTACCTCTTTCCTAGAAAAGTTCATGCTTCTGCTTCCTTCCTGCTCCTGGTTCAGTTTACCTGTTGGAAACTTCATGAATCACCATGTTGACAGGTGTGCTCCCTTCTCATGCTGTCTGCCTCCCTGGATAACATTTGCTTGGTTATTGCCAACCTCTGTGGACATTGATTGGGTCTTGCTTGCTGAACTGGATTCTGAGCTTGGTCTGTGCTCAGCTCTCATCTATCCTACCACACACCCGTGAGCCCCTTTACAACTCTTCCATCCTACTGCTGTAAACCACCCAACACCCATACATTTCCTATCCCCTAATCTCACCCTTATTTGGATTGAAATCTTTCACCATATAATTTCTCCTTCCCAGTTTTGCAATTCTGCCTTTTCCAGTGTGGTCTCTCTTTACTGGCGTATGCTTAGAGGCACTGTGAGGCATGATCATTGGAGATGATCTCTACTTGGTCATTGCTCCTTTTCCCACCACTCTGTTATAAACATACGCCCTCCCCCATGCCCGTGGCTACCTATTGACAAACCATTGGGTGCATCTCAGTCCTCCTTCCCTCTTATTTAATCTCCTGCCAACTTTTGCACAGTTTACCACCCATTCTTTCTTAAATCACCCTGCTGCCTCATGTTTGCTGGGAATTTGTGCTCCTCATCCTCCCCTTGGTACCCATGGTTAACCATTTTTGCTGATCTTTCCTGAGCATCCCTTCCCCTCTTTCCATCCCTGGGCTTCACTGTGTCTTCTAGGATGTCCCTTTACTCCTTCGGTGAAGTCACATGCAGTTCTATGGTCCCTGCCTCAGGGATACTGGGGTAGAGGGGATGTGAGTGACTCCTGGTGCCTACAATTCTTCTTTCTAACTATTACAGTCCCTGTGTTATTCATCCATTTCCCCAGACAGGAAACCCTGGATTCTCTCTCACTGGATTCCTTCAGCTCCTTTATTTTTAAAAATTTATTATTATTATTTTATTCTTTATTTAAATTCAATTTAGTTAACATATACTGTATTATTAGTTTCAGGGGTAGAAGTTAATGATTTATCAGTTGCATATGACATGCAGCACTCATTCTATCCTCACTTTACCCCATCCTCCCCTCCTTTCCAGCAACCCTCTCAGTTTGTTTCCTAGAGTTCAACATCTTTCATTATTATTATTATTATTTAAAGATTTTATTTATTTATTTGACACAGAGAGAGACACAAGAAGGCAGAGAGGAAGGCAGAGAGAGAGAGAGAGAGAGAGGAAGGGAATCAGGCTCCCTGCTGAGCAGAGAGCCTGATGCGGGGCTCAATCCCAGGACCCTGGGATCATGACCTGAGCTGAAGGCAGAGGCTTAACCGACTGAGCCACCCAGGCACCCCACATTATTATTTTTTAAAGTAGGTTCCACACCAAGCATGGAGCCTAACCTGGGGCTTGAACTCATCACCCTCAGATCAAGACCAGAGCTGAGATCAAGTGTCCGATGCTTAACCCACTGAGCCACCCAGGCATCTCCTTTTTGCTCCTTTAAATGAGAGCATCCTATCAATACATCCCAGAGTCCTGTCATCTTCATTCTTTCCTTGTAGGAAACCAGGAAGCCTACACATCAGAGTTGTTCCTCTGTAGCAGGAACTTCAGCTCACTGGATCAGTTGTTGGTGGTCCAGTTCTCCTGAAGCAACTGGTGGAACACACATGTGTGCACATGCACACACATAAATCAAATGAAGAAAGAAATGGGTTCCTGGTTCTTTTGACGTTTTCTCTATACATTCTGTTGTCTGTTTTGGTGCATATCGCTGGGTCTCAAGCTGTAGTTTACTGTGGGGAGCTCTCACCTAAGTTGCTTGACACATTAACCCACCCAGATGTGCCGGAGCTAGTGCTGGTGAGGCTGGAAGGCATGACAGTTGGAAAACAGTCTTCAGGACATACTCCATTTCAAAAAGAAATGTTCTAGCTGTAATCTCTCAAACTAAACAATAGAAAATGTAGTACTTTTGGAATTATTTTTTTATTGATTAGTTTGCTACTTACAATGAAAGCTACTCTGAAAGTGGTCTCTTTTTAATCAATCACATGAACTGTTCTACCTGAATTGTTAGAACAAGGCACAGAAGTGAAAAATAAGAATGAAAATATGTTCGCTGTGTTTGGCATCTCATTTGAACCACAGGGCACATCCATGAAGTGATTAGTACTCCCTATTCCCACCTTTTGCAGATAAAGAAGTTGAGAAATGTAAAGACTTGATATTACAAATTAGCAGCACAATGGTACTAGAACACAAACATTCTCTTTCCCAGGCTAGGGTTCTTTCTACTATGCTGTTTTACTTCTTATGTTACTGAGCTATACTAAAGACCTCTTCCTGTCAAATAATACTGTTGGAAACCTTATGGAAAAAATAGAAATATAAAAAAGTGAAAAAAGGAAAATATATCAATTTAGTCCTATCACTAAAACACAACCATTATGTGTAATTATATATAATTATGTATAATTATATTCATCCAAACAATGTTTTCTACAATAACTGTTTTTTTTCAAAGTCTAAAAAAATACCATCAAAACAGCTTTTGATTTTCTGCTTTGTCACAGTGATCTCATGTTATTTAATCTTACCAGCATAATATTTGAGATTGCATAGTATTTGAGTGGATGTTTTGGTATTTTGGGGGGACAAAATTTAAGATGAAATGCAAATGACTATAAATCTTTGATGGCATTATTTATTTAGCAAATATTTGATAACCTCCTGAATGTGGGCGCAGAGGGAGAATTCGTGGAGTGAGTAAGTGGCCAAGTCATAGGAGATGGGGCACAATGTCCTCCTGAGTAACTTCAGGCAGTGAATTGGAGGTTTGAGGAATCTTGGTCATTTAACAAAAATATTTTGAACAGAATTAAATAAATTCATGAAAGATTAACCCATGTGATAAAATGGACAATTCGAGAGGCATAAAGCTGAATAGTTTCCTTCAGGTAGAGTTAGAGGGCCTCTATAGGTGGATTATGGGCTAAGGCAGGAAAAAGTACAAAACACCTTCAAAGACATGATGAGGGCCATATCTTTAGTGGGCCCCTAACTTAGCCATTTAGCATATGGAACCTAGGATAGCACCTAGGAACATCCTAATAAAGATTTGGAATAAATGAACAAATGAAGTTCTTCTCAACAATTAATGTAACCTAATCAATATTATTTATTTCATATGTTGACTTGACTGCCAGATGATTGATTTGAAAGTGTATACCTCTTGTTTCCCTTAAGGTGGTGTCCACTCCATTCACAACCTTTTACTCTTTAATTCTTTGTCATATATGGTATTGGTCTTCTGACTCTTTCACCTCACAAAATATCTAGAAGATTCTCTCTGATAACATCTATGAGTACATATGGGTAAAATGGTAGCACTGAACCACCTATTTTTCTTCCATTTGAAGATAAAGGAGAATTCTCAATTCAAATACTAATATCTAAGATATGGAAACATATTCATTTCAAACATATATTAAAGTGGTATAAATTCAGGAGGTTAATAAAGCATTGGTCAATGTTAAGTTCCATGAATTAAATTAACTTCTCTCTTTATTCTGCTAAATAACATGTTAAAAACACAAAACATAATCATGCCAAAAAAGGGGCAGAACACATGAACAGACACTTCTCAAAAAAAGACATACAATGGCTAACAGACACATGAAAAAATGTTCATCATCATTAGCTGTCAGGGAGATTCAAATCAAAACCTCATGGAGATACCACCTTACACCATTTAGAATGGCCAAAAGTAATCAACATGTGTTAGAGAGGATGTGGAGAAAGGGGAACCCTCTTACACTGTTGGTGGGAATGCAAGTTGGTGCAGCCACTTTGGAAAACACTGTGGAGATTTCTTAAGAAATTAAAAATAGAGCTACCCTATGACCCTGCAATTGCACTACAGATATAATGAACAGAAGGGCCATCTGTGCCCCCATGTTCATAGCAGCAAAGGTCACAGTTGCCAAACTGTGGAAAGGACCACGATGCCCTTCACCAGATGAATGGATAAAGAAGATATGGTCCCTTAAAAATAAAAGAAAAAAAGAAGATATGGTCTGTATATACACGGAGTATGATGCCACCATCAGAAAGGATGAATATCCAACTTTTGTATCAACATGGATGGGACTGGAAGAGATTATGTTGAGTGAAATAAGTCAAGAAGAGTGAGTCAATTATGATATGGTTCCACTTACATGTGGAGCATAAGGAATAACATGGAGGACATTGGGAGAGGGAGAGAAGTAAGCTAGGGGAAATCAGAGGGGGAGACAAACCATGAGGGAATGTGAACTCTGAGAAACAAACTGAGGGTTTTGGAGGGGAGGGGTTTGGGGGATGGGTGAGCCTGGTGATGGGTACTATGGAGGGCATGTATTGCATGGAACAGTGGGTGTGGTGCATAAACAATGAATTCTGGAACACTGAAAAGAAATAAAATAAAATAAAATGAAAAAAAAGAACAAACAAACCCAAAAAGAGTATAGTTCTTTTTATTTTGAAATAAAGTAAGCATATTTGTGAAAAAAGAAATAACACTTCTTTCTAAGTATTTACTCCATTCAGATTGGTCACTGCTTCCATTTCTTGCTAATTGGAGCTGTCCATGATGGTCGTCCTATCTTGTTCATAATCACTGGGTTCGGTCTGCTTGCCAAGTCAGCTTGCTGTCTTGTAAGATGAGAGCTGGTCATTAGTGAAACAACAGCAATGTGAACAGGACACTGAAAACATTCACTGCTATACTAAAAAGTGCATTGAGGTGGAAAAAGAGACTTCTCTTGCTGTTTGTAGTGGGGTCCCTGCCATGAAAACTGACACATAACACTGAATTGTCAAATGTGGTAGCCAGCCTCCAGCGTGGACCCCCCCCCCCCATGATCCTCACCTTCTCATTAATTCACATTCTGGTGTAAGCCTTTCCCACATTGAAGAGACTGGCCTGTGTGGCCATTAGAATACGGTGGAAGTGAGTGATGGGATTTGGCTTCAAACCTGGCTCACAGGTAAACTCTATTTTCCATGGAAATTAATTGAGGAACTCCAGTTATAGAGTCAGCACCTGCCCCACATCGAGATTCAGCTATAGGCACTCTTTTTAAGATTAAATTTAAAAAAGATATAGAACCATGAATATCTCATCATTTTCTTTTTTCACTTTTTGTGCCTCCAATGCTATGACACTACATGTTCTTGCCTTTTTTTTTTTTTTAATGTCCTTGTCTTTTAAACAGTAGATTGGAAATAAATATTGTTAGCACCCTGACTACAAAGATGAAGAAATGAAATTTGAGTTCCTCTAATTCTGTTATTCTGCATGAATGCTTGGAATTTTTATGTTGAAAATTGAAAACAGTGAAACAGTTGAGAATTGCGAGGTGAAATTTTTTTAAATATTTAAATATTTATTTATAATTTATTTTTTTACTATGCTATGTTTGATTGATAAGTGTAACTTTTAGTTCATGAATGAAATATTTTCCTGAATTTAGATAAAATCTTTAAAATGAAAATTTCTTCTTTTAAAAAACATTTTAATTGTTTGTCTTAAACTCAAAAAATGAGTCATTGGAATAGTGTCTGTTATTAATTAACTAATTAATTAATTAAATTAATTTATTAAAAATGATTTTGTTGTTCAGAGGCTCTTCTTTGAGTGTCAGTATACAAGATATGCCACTATCCTGAGACCATTCTGTTGGCCAGTCCTTTAGCCCCATGATAAGACCATAACTAAATTTATACCATTGTGTTCTGGGCCATTCATTTCCCCCATCCATGGGAACTTAACCTCCCACTGTTGACATTTAGACTGATAAATCTTTATCATGGGTAGTTGTCCTGTGCTTTGTAAGATGTTTAACAGAACCCCTGGCTTCTTCCCACTATATGACAATAGCAACCCATTTTCCAATTGTGGCAACCAAAAATATCTCTAAACATTACCAAATGTCTCCTGGGAAGCAAAACCACCCTAGTTGAGAACCACTATATTACCCCCTCTCTCCCCTATTATTGTTTGCTGTGTTTAGTCTATACATTATCTCTGTTAGAAATAATTGAGGGGCACCTGGGTGGCTCAGTTAGTTAAGTTGGAATTTCTTTTGGCTCAGGTCATGATCTCAGGGTCTTGGAATTGAGCCCCATGTTGGGCTCCATGCTCAGCAAGGAGTCTGCTTGAGGATTCTTTCTCTTCCTCTCTCTTGGCCTCTCCCTCATTCTCTCTCAAACAAATAAATATGTCTTAAAAAAAAAAAGGAAATATTTGAACTGTGGGATAAACATGTCCTCTTGGCAAATGAAATGAAAGCATCATGAACACTGAGTCCTGTGGGTTGAACTGGTATGTGAAGTTTTGAGACATCAATGTTATAATTCAGAAGTATCAATCTGGAGAACAGGCCCAGTGAAAGGAAACATTCTCATAATGTCTCAGCTCTGTGTCACATCGGATAGTTGAATTAAGGACCAGAATCTGTTTCATTTATTCTTCTCCAAGATGGGATTGGGAGGGAGACAAACCATAAGTGACTCTTAATCTCACAAAACAAACTGAGGGCTGCTGGGGGGAGGGGGTTTAGGAGAAGGGGGTGGGATTATGGACATTGGGGAGGGTATGTGCTTTGGTGAGTGCTGTGAAGTGTGTAAACCTGGTGATTCACAGACCTGTACCCCTGGGGATAAAAATATATGTTTATAAAAAATAAAAAAATTAAAAAAAAAAAAAAACGACCAGAATCTGAAAGTAGATTCTTCTGGAATTTTTTTTCCCAAAGAGAATTTTTTTTTTTTTTTATGTCTAATTTTATTTTTTATTTTTTTATAAACATATATTTTTATCCCCAAGGGTAATGGTAAAGAATTTGGCCCTTTGCTGAATATGAAAGAAAGATATCCTTTTTGAAATTCAAGGTCTAGGTCTGTGAGAAATTGCATGACCTATAATGGACAGGAAGTAGAGGCCAGGAATAAAGAGGGTGACTTCTGGCAAAGAGCCCCTTGGGGTAAACTCTGAAGCTATTAGATCTTCATAGATACTTACCCAGGTCTCCAGAGGTCAGTGCAGGCTACAGATACTTAACTGTAGAAACAGATTGAAAAAAAGAGGTAGATTTATTCTTTTGAGGGTGTTGGTAATTTGCAATGTTTTCAAGCAATTTTTTTTTTTTTTTTGAGTAGCATTACTCCCAAATATACAGTGTTTATTTTGGGCTAGTGGTGAAACTGGACTCCTGCCTCTTTGATCTTCTTCTTGTCTATGGCAGCCCCTGAGGTACTTCCCAGGGGCTCATAATGGCTCAGGAGAGCTGATGGTGTGCAAGTCTTCCCAAATTTGCATTTGCTGACCACACATTGGTAGTTTAAAATTGGCCATGATGGGAGTATTTATGGAAATTGGTAAATAGTACATGTTAGATCCCCCTTACCTCCTCCTGAGGGCCACTTATCAAACATTTATCAGCACATCACTGTTTTCCAGGAGCCCTAGAGCCTTATGGAATAGGATTTAAAAATTACTGGTGTATTGGCATGATGTACCGGGAAGTAGTGCTAATTTACTAGGGTTGCCTCAGCAAAATACCAAAAATAGAGTAGCTTAAACAATAGAAATTTATTATCTCACTGTTCTGGTAGCCAGAAGTCCAAGATCAAGGTGTCTACAGGGCATTGCTCCTCTGAAGTCTCCAGGGAAGGACCTGTTCCAGGTTTCTGGTAGTCATGCAGGCTTGTAGTGGCATAACTCCAAGCTCCCATTGGTGCTTTCCCTGTGTGTGTGTCTGTGTCCAGATTTCCTTTTTTTAATAAAGACACCAGTCATATTGGATTAGAATCCACCCTAATGACCTCATTTCAACTTAGTTACCTCTGTGAAGACTCCTGGCCTAAATAAGGCCACACTGACATGTACTGGGAGTTAGGACTCTGGCATATCTTATTTTGAGTGGACATAATTCAATCCACAACAGTAGCCAAGTAGGGATTTTGATTCTGTTCTGTTCCTCATTAACTGTGTAACCTTAATTTGACACTTAACAGCCTCAGTTTTATGTCCCAAAATAAAGGGGTCAGACCATGTAATTTGTGAGATTATCTCTCAAATTCTAGGACTTCACAAACACTGTTCTTGACATTTTCATTAGTGAGCTCAATCTCTGATTTTTTTTATGCTTTATGTATAAAGGAAACTGGTTAGGATTGGCTGGTTAATAGCAGCTTCTATCTTTTTTTTTTTTAATAAGAGATTTTTTAAAAGGATTTTATTTAGTTACTTGACAGAGAGAGAGCACAATCAGGGGAAGCAGCAGGCAGAAGAAGAGGGAGATGCAGGCTCCAGCTGAGCCAGGAGCCTGACATAGGGCATGATACCAGGACTCTGGGATCATAACCTGAGCCAAAGGAAGATGCTTAATTGACTGAGCCACCCAGATGCCCCTAGCTACTTTTTTTTTTTTTTAAAGAAAATTACAATATGCCAGCCATTCTATTAGGATCTTTACATATTTTGTTTAACTCTCAGAAAAGTCTTGCAAGGTATTTATTAAAATATTCATTTGATAGTTGAGATGTCCAAGGTACCAAGAACTTACCTAATTGGTTAAAATTCATAGTATTGGCAAGTGGCAGAATTGGGATGTGAGTCCACATTTTATGAGGCCAGAGTCAGTGCTCTTTCTAAAAAAAAAAAGATTTATTTATTTATTTTGGAGAGAAAGAGAAAGAGAGAGAGAGTGCCCAGTGGGGAGGGATGGAGGGAGAGGGAGAGAGAGAATCCCAAAAGACTCTTCACTGAATGTGAAGCCTGACATGGGACTTGATCTTATGACCCTGAGATCAGGAGCTGAGGAGAAGTCAAGAGCTGGATGCTCAACCGACTGAGCCATCCAGGTGCCCCCAGAGTCAGTGCTCTTTATGATCCTCCACTCCTTTGTGAAGATGACCACTCTTTAGACAGGTGAAACCCCCAGGACTAACCCTTTGGCACTGAGTTCTTATGACTGCACACAACCTCTTTTGTGCATCCTGTTTACTCACTGAGAGGCTTATCTTTCATTTCCTCTAAGCTTCAGATTAAGCCAGCTAATTACCTTATTCTCAAAGAAGATATGACCAGAAGAGATCTCTGGGACACCCTTTGGAGGAATCCGTAGCCCTTCAGTGTCTACAATTTTTGCATCTCAGAAAAGGTTTGAATTTGTAAACTGTAGTTAAGGTCATAGAACTCATGAAGTTTAAAAGAGGTTGACATTGGTATAGACAACTCATATTTTTCTTGTTTTTATGGGAGTTCAGCCTTCAGAAAACATTTTTCCTAATTACTCACGAGTTTGGTTACCATGTAGCAGCTGCCATTTTATTCTTTGATGCTGGGAAGCTGCCGCCATTGCCACCCAAGACCCCCGGAAAACCTCTGTACCCCTAGGGGTGAGGGCTATTTCCCCTCCCAGGGCCACTCCCTCAGGTACCATCTTTTCTGCTTAAGCCAATGGGCAGAGCCCTTAGGGGCCACAGCTTTTAGGTCTTCTGTGGAGAAATTTTTCTTTTTACTTAGTCATGGAAGGTAACTAAAGCAGTGCTGCCCTTGTCTTAATGCCTTTGATATCTTTAGTGAAAGACAGCCCCTATTTTCATTACAGTCTCTGTACATGGCAGGCTGGGCTGGGTTGGATTGGTCTCAGCATGGGTACCAACATCTACTTGTAGTAATTTCTCACTGATGATGACTAAGTGTTGCTTTTTGGGCTGTCTTCTGCCAAGAAGCCCCTCAGTTGCTCCTTAACTCAGTGCCAAAGGGTTAGGCCTGGGGGTTTTACCTGTCTAAAGAGTGGTCATCTTCACACAGGAGTGGAGGATCATAAGGAGCACTGACTCTGGGGGCACTTGGTTCCTGAGACCCAGCATCTCTAACCCCAATACTTAAGTCATACCCATTGAGATGTCCCTCTCAATGCTGGCATCCAAGGATAGTGAAAAGGATACTATTAATTGTTTTCTGTTCAGAGGAAGAGGTGAGGACCTACAGTGAGATCGCTATAGCAGTTGGTAATAGTACTAGAGCTTTAGTTTGGCAGTGTATGTAGCTGATTGCCTGCACTGTACTGCTTCTGTTTAACTAAGCTCAACTTCTTGTGCAAAGTACTATTACCTGTACATGTGGTAGTGGAAAAACTTCTACTTGGAGAAGTAGATCACATGAATGTGGAACTACTAATCAGATAAGTAAGGAGAAGTCCCAGGAAATGCCCTGTTCCACTGTAAACAGAATTATAGTTTACCTGGAATCTCTGCATGTGTTTATTCATGGCATTAGCTCATAGTTTGGGTCCAAGTTCTATTTGTTACCCTTCTTATAAGTTTGTTTGTCTTCCTCCTCTTACCTGCCGGCAGGAATTGTCCGGCTGGGATGGTAAAGTCCTTGTGGGACAGGCCAACCCCAGTTTCATAAGCTTGGTCAGAAGTCAACATTTTGATCAAACATGAAAATCAAACTGATGTGAAAATACAACCTTGGAAGGTCTGAGGTTAAAAATATGAGTCTTTAGTGAAGCATGATGTAGGGATTGGTCTCTTCCACAAGGGTTCTACATTCAACATGGTGTCTGGTGTCTCAGCCCTATGTCATGGGTAGTTATTGTAGAAAGATAATTAGTGGGGAAAAAGCCCTTTCCATGGGTACAGCCTATTCTGGGCCATAGAAGATCCTTGTATTTTGGAGGGGTAAGGGGGTGGGGGGTTGGGTGATCCTGATGGTGGATATCATGGAGGGCACATATTGCATGGAGTACTGGACATGGTACATAAATAGTGAATGCTGGAACACTGAAAAGAAATAAAATGAAATTAAAAAAGAAGACCCTTGTACTGATATCTGATTGCCTGCAGAGTGACCATCTTGTTGCTGGTCTTTACTACTATATTTATTATATCAATAAAGTGATGGGGAAGAATCTGGAGATTTTTACATTGATTAAGGAAAAAGTTGGGGAAAGGATCTTTTCTTTTTAGGTAGTCTTGTGAATTTTGTCTTCACACAAACTGTTTGAGATACTACCACCTAAAATCTAACATCCATTTATTGGTGCCCTCTGGTAGCCAGGAATCAGAGACTCTCTCAAATCCTTGCTCTAAGGGCACTTGGGGTTTAGATTGGTGTGAATTTTACCCACTTCTCTGCTTCCTATCTTTCCTTCTCCAAAAGTCACAGACTTTTTTTTTTTTTTTAACTTATTTCACTGGTTACTTTTAGAATTATTTTAAACGAGCCAATTTTCCCCTCACCAAAAACAAAACAAAACAAAACAAAACAAAACAAAACAAAACAAAACACCAAAAAACCAAAAAACCAAAAACCACAAACCCCTTTTCCATTAGGAAGATGCCTTTCAAAAGTTCTGAAGCCTGGCTTAACAGCTTTTGCCAGAGCCCTCTTGGAAAGGTGAAATTGATAGTTCCATAAGGTTAAAAAAAAAAAGTTTCTTTTCTCATTTCCTGCCTAGAAAACGATTTTTCCGGTTGAATAGGTTGATAGGTTGCATCAAGTCGCCTTCACTGAGAGTGAGCTGAGTTGTGCCCCAGGTTGGTCCTGGAATCTTCTCCACTTTTAGGGCATCCTAAGGATATGAATTTGCTCCAGGATTTGCACGAGTGTGTGTGTGTGTGTGTGTGTGTGTGTGTGTGTGTGTATGCACATATGCTTTACATGCAATGGGTTCTTGGTCAGTTAGTGGTGATGATGATGATGTTGATATAAATGGGGTTGTATTTCGTTCAGCCAAAGTTGGCTGCACTCTTGAGGAAACCTCCAGGTAACCCTTTCTCCCTGATTTCTTAGGAGTACCTGTGGTTGGAGACCACGAATACTTCTCTAGGGTCACAATGGCCCAACTTTATTATCTATTTATAGATAATATAAATAGTGTCCAGTCAGTCTCTGGGGTCTCTGTTGGCCTGGGTTCATGGGATAATGGGCATCCAGTCAGTGGGTAATAAGAATGGAAGTCTTTTTTTTTTCCTTTTTTAAAATTTAATTAATTAATTAATTAATTAATTAATTTTATTTTTATTATTTTTTTATTTTTTATAAACATATATTTTATCCCCAGGGGTACAGATCTGTGAATCACCAGGTTTACACACTTCACAGCACTCACCAAGAATGGAAGTCTTAATCGAGATCGTCCTTCTGTTGATGAGGAGAACAGGCCCAGGAAGGAGGAGGAACTTGAATGAAGCCCAGAATCCAGGTGTTCTGACTCATGGTTCAAGTCATTTCAGGGGTCCACAGATGGCAATAATCTTAATTGCCTGGGTGCATATTAACTATGCAGGTTCCTGGGGCACGTCTATGAGATTCTGATTTTAATATAAACACTTGTGGTCAACACTGAACAATAAAGACATAATGTGAGCCATACATGTCATTTAAATTTTTCTAGTGGTCATACTGAAAAAGGAAAAGGAAACAAGTGAACTTTTAATAACAGATTTCATTTAATCCAATATAGACAATTTCCTACTGTAACACATATATCTACAAAGATATTAGAGAGTTACTTTACTTTTTAGATACTAAATCTTAGGAATTTGGTGTCTCTTATACCTATAGCATGTCCTAGTTTGGATTAGTCACATTTCAGGTGTCAAAAGCAAGTAGCTAGTGGCTATCCTATAGGACAGTACAGATCTATAACTGTTTCTTACCAAGCACTGAAACTCTTCATAAAAGGCATACCAACTTAAAAGGCTGCCGGCAAAATAAAGAGCTCCCCTATTGCTAGACTCAAGTGTCTAGTATTGCAAAGTTCAAAAATCCAAGCATCCTACCACCTGAACCTTGTTAAACTTTGTGGAATGCTGCACATTAGTAGTCAGACAATCTGACTTTGCACTCTCCCCACCAGAAGTGCTTTTCAGGGGGTTGAGGGTGGAAAAATATTTGAAGTCTAGCTAATAAGATAGAAGCACAGAAAATATACAGGAAACATTGTCTGTCAGATGACACAGACATCTTGAGGCCAAACGCCACTTATGCATCCCTGAGCATGTGTGTTTGCTCGTGGACTATTGTGCAAGCACTGGGAAGTGTATGTACTGAAGGCGCAGGCACCATGTGAAGTGTTCAGTGGCATTTTCAACCAGAAGCAGCTGATTGGTTTCCAGTGTAATCTATGAATGCAAATGGGGGATTTTTGTTCATGAATCAACTTGTTTGGATTGACAGAACTTCTCTCTGCTCTGTCCATGTCTCAGCCTCACAAAGGTGCTCTGTTTGTAAATTTGCAGTGGGGGCGGGTGGAAGGAGGATCATGGAAGTTCAAGGTAATCTTTTCTGAAAAATGCAACACCAGGGAGCCAGGGTGGAAAACCAGGAAGGGTCTCCAATCTGACTTTCCACTCTCCCCACCAGAAGTGCTTTTCAGGGGGTTGCGGGTGGAAAAAACATTTGAATTGTAGCTAATAAGATAGAAGAACAGGGGCACCTGGGTGGTTCGGCCGGTTAAGCGACTGCCTTTGAGTCAGGTCTTTCTTTTTTTTTTTTTTATTTTAATTTTTTCAATTTATTTATTTTCAGAAAAACAGTATTCATTATTTTTTCACCACACCCAGTGCTCCATGCAATCCGTGCCCTCTATAATACCCACCACCTGGTACCCCAACCTCCCACCCCCCCACCACTTCAAACCCCTCAGATTGATTTTCAAGGTCCATAGTCTCTCGTGATTCACCTCCCCTTCCAATTTCCCCCAACTCCCTTCTCCTCTCTAACACCCCTTGTCCTCCATGATATTTGTTATGCTCCACAAATAAGTGAAACCATATGATAATTGACTCTCTCTACTTGACTTATTTCACTCAGCAGAATCTCTTCCAGTCCCGTCCATGTTGCTACAAAAGTTGGGTATTCATCCTTTCTGATGGAGGCATCATACTCCATAGTGTATATGGACCACAACTTCTTTATCCATTCATCCGTTGAAGGGCATCTTGGTTCTTTCCATAGTTTGGCGACCATGGCCATTGCTGCTATAAACATTGGGGTACAGATGGCCCTTCTTTTCACGACATCTGTATCCTTGCGGTAAATACCCAGGAGTGCAATTGCAGGGTCATAGGGAAGCTCTATTTTTAATTTCTTGAGGATCTCCACACTGTTCTCCAAAGAGGCTGCACCAACTTGCATTCCCACTTAGAATGTAAGAGGGTTCCCCTTTCTCCACATCCTCTCCAACACATGTTGTTTCCTGTTTTGTTAATTTTGGCCATTCTAACTGGTTGGCTCAGGTCTTGATCCCAAGGTCCCGGGATCTAGTCCAACACTGGGCTCCCTGCTCAGCGGGGACTCTGCTTCTCCCTCTCTTTTTGCTGCTCCCCCTGCTTATTCTCCCTCTCTTTCCCAAATAAATAATAAAATATTTTAAAAAAAGATAGAAGTACATATAATGGGACTTACATTTCTGTACATATGTTAATGTAATTAATGATTAATTTTTTTTATTTTTTTATTTTTTTATTTTTTTATAAACATATATTTTTATCCCCAGGGGTACAGGTCTGTGAATCACCAGGTTTACACACTTCACAGCACTCACCAAAGCACATATCCTCCCCAATGTCCATAATCCCACCCCCTTCTCCCTAACCCCCTCCCCCCAGCAACCCTCAGTTTGTTTTGTGAGATTAAGAGTCACTTATGGTTTGTCTCCCTCCCTATCCCATCTTGTTTCATTTATTCTTCTCCTACCCACTTAAGCCCCCATGTTGCATCACCACTTCCTCATATCAGGGAGATCATATGATAGTTGTCTTTCTCTGCTTGACTTATTTCGCTAAGCATGATACGCTCTAGTTCCATCCATGTTGTCGCAAATGGCAAGATTTCATTTCTTTTGATGGCTGCATAGTATTCCATTGTGTATATATACCACATCTTCTTGATCCATTCATCTGTTGATGGACATCTAGGTTCTTTCCATAGTTTGGCTATTGTAGACATTGCTGCTATAAACATTCGGGTGCATGTGCCCCTTTGGATCACTACATTTGTATCTTTAGGGTAAATACCCAATAGTGCAATTGCTGGGTCATAGGGCAGTTCTATTTTCAACATTTTGAGGAACCTCCATGCTGTTTTCCAGAGAAGGTTGCACCAGCTTGCATTCCCACCAACAGTGTAGGAGGGTTCCCCTTTCTCCGCATCCTCGCCAGCATCTGTCATTTCCTGACTTGTTGATTTTAGCCATTCTGACTGGTGTGAGGTGATATCTCATTGTGGTTTTGATTTGTATTTCCCTGATGCCGAGTGATACGGAGCACTTTTTCATGATTAATTTTATCTGAAGAATGGTTATAAAGATGTCAGTTGTTCAAACCTGAGTCTGATCATTCTTTTTCATCTGCTTTATACTTCATTTTGATTTAAAAAAAAAAAAGAAAAAAATGAGCCACCAGAAGGAAACTGGGTATTTTGTACGTGGCCTTTTCTTGGAAGGATGTCATATTGTGTTGTGTAACCATTTTAGTGGCATCTGTGATGCTGGAGCATAAAAGAGGATGAGAACACAGAATAGAATAATATCATAACAAGAACAACCACGAACATTCACCAAGCACTGATTATGTCTTAGACCCTGGTACTCATGTAATTTAATCATTTAATCCGGCAGTAATCCTTGAAGTAGGCACTAGTATTTATATCCTTATTTTCCAATGAGGAAACTGGAGCACAGAGATGTTAGCTACATTGCCCAGGTCATCCAGCTGGTAAGGAGCAGAACTGGGATTAAACCTAGGTGGATCCTTAGTTCTTACCCAAAAGACCAAGCCTGTGTGGCTTGGAGGTCTCCTTAAATGACCTTCCACCAACCTCGCATCAAAGTAGAAATCACTCTGACCTTCGACGTAGGCAGTGTTCCAGCCCCCACTTGACTGCATTGAGCAGCAGGGAGCTCATTACTTTGCTGGAAGTTCTTGCCTTTTATAAAAAGCTGGAGTGATTGAGAAATTTTTCTTTGTATGAAATGTCCTTCTTATGATTAGCAAAATTTGACTTCCCCCAATGTTCTTGGGGATAGGGAGTTCTTGAAGCTACAATAATATGGAGTTACACAAGGTGGGACTTATCTCTCTCTATATATATATTAATATAATTGGAGATTATTTTGGAAGAGCAGTTATCAGGATACTAGGTGTTTAAATCTGCTTTTCATCATTCTTTTTCATCTGCCTTATGCACCAGCATATGTGCTTACTCCATGTCTTGTGGTAGATCTCAGGAGGCCCCACATACAAACTTTTGCTCAGGTTGCCTGGAAGAGCCTTCCTGCCACCTGTTCACAGCCAAACTCTCTGAACCTGAGCCCTGTCTTCTATGAAGTCTTCTTCAGTAGGGAAAGAAGTTCTTGTTACCAATGAGGTCTAAGTGATTACTTACCTAAGAAGGATTTAAAAATTGGAGGCAATTTCCTTCCTTTAGACCTAGAGAAAATACGAAAGCTGTTTGAGCATCCGTGTTGTGTTGGAGGGTGATGAGGCTTCCTTTGGACAGATCTTTTAACTGGAAATTTGGGCAAATCCCTTAACATTGTGGGCCTGGCTTCCCCATCAGCAAAATGAAGAACTCGAATCAACGGATCCCACAAGTCAAGGTGTACATACCTGGATCCCTGATCAGCTTTTAAAAAATGTCTATGATAGGAGTGCTCTGTCAGACCTTTGGATTTGTAAGCCTACTGTGTGTGGGATTCTCTGTCTGTGAGTGGAAAATTGAGGGCTGCTGCCTTGATGAGGAAGTGGTATGAATATTTTTGGAAACTGGGAGGGTTGAATCAGCCATTAACACTCTGTTGATCTGAATGGGAGGTATTTTGGTGGATGGGTGGTAAGAGCATGTTTCTACAATTTGGATAAATACAGCATTTTGGGGTTGGTAGAACAAGTTTGATTTTAAGCACTAGAGCATGAGTCATCTTCACGGATGCTTAAATGAGATGCAGGCTGAGCAAAGAAGAAAAAGGCACCAGCCAGCCATCAGGGCTGTTGGATACAGAGACTATTAGAAGGACTTCTAAGATATATGTTGATTGATTTTTTTTTTTTCTGTGCTTTTTAAAATAGAAAATTCCCCCTGCCACTTTTAAAATGAGGGTATGTTGGACACCAAGGCTTAGGACTAAGGGTTGTAGGTGGGAGGGGAAGGTCTGTCAACTCTGCAGAATCCTGAAAAAGGACTAAAGTAATCTGTGTATCACGGAGAAAAGGTTCCAGTGCACATGGCTCCCCTCGGGTGCCAGCAAGAAGAGCTGGGGACGCAGCTGAGAGCAGATCAGGGGAAATGCTCATGGCAGCTGAGTCCTGTGCAGCTTCAGCAGATGCGGTCAGAAACCACTCAGAATCACCTTTGAAACTGCTTGGAGGGTCCTGTTAATAACATGGAGGCAGCAGAGAGTCCTGGCTTCCCTATTGGGAATTCACACTTTCTTAAGTCAAGCCATTGTGGTCTGAGCTGCCCCACCCCTGGTGTCTTTTTAAGCATCATCCCACTGCTTTAGTTTTCACCTCTTATAGCTTAAATTCAGTAACTCATAGCAGAGCCTTGGATCAGTCAGATCTTGTCCCCAGAGCAGGCAGTAGGACAGTCTGAAAGAGATGGACTGATGGAACAATAGTGGCACAACCTCTGGGGAGGCTCCAGGCTGTTTCCATATAGGGAGGGTCCCACAACCCATGAGAGGGCCCACTAGCCAGAATGACTCATTTCCCCTACTCTCCTGTTAAACTTATTCTCCCGGACTTGTGACAGGCCAGGAAGAGAAAGGAAAGGGAGAGGTGCAGGAAGTAGCCTCTTTCAAGAGTAACAATTTACCACTTCTCTGCCAGTGTTCTCTATTTACCTCCATGAATCTTTGAATGGCTTGAGTCCTATCTCCTTTGGTGGAAATGAGATGCAGCTTGTGGACATGCTTTGAAAAATTAAGGATGTTATAAAAGATTATTATCTTGCCCCACTGGCATTTGTTTCTTGGGAATTCCTGACTTTTTTTCCATTATTGTGACACTGCCTTTCAAGAACAAGCTAGAGGTTCTCATAATCACTTCACAGCTGTAGAGAACTATCAGGAGCCCCAATGAAATTCTTGGTAAAGATGATGAGCAAGTGCTTAGAGCCACTGGAAATGCTGTGTAGGTCAGGGCTCAGGAAAGACCAAGGACAAAGATGGCATATCATGTTGTAAGGAAGGGCTCATGTGCCCGAGTCTGCCTGCTGGAACCATAGCCCAGGTTCACCATTAGCTATGTGACCTTGAGTAAGCTCCTTAATCTCTCTGGTCTTGGGTTCCTGTTCTATATAGTGGGGAGAGTGATAGTACCTATGAAGGATGTTGTCAAGATTAAGTGGGTTGACTTGATGGCATGTGTAGAATAATTCTGTATGTACCAGCTCTTTTTGATGTTGGTTTATGGTAATGGCACATGAAGATGCAGAGCCCCATTGTTACTCCATTTATTCCTCACAGTCACACTGGAAGGGCGAGGTATTATCCCCATCTTGTACAGGAGGAAAACAGGGTCCCCGAGAAATGAAGTCTTGCTATGCTAGTAAGTAGTAGAACTTGGATCCAGGATCTTGGGATCACCACCTGAGTTAAAGGCAAAGACTTTAACCCACTGAGCCACCCAGTCACCCCAGAACTGGGATTTTTTTTTTTTTTTTAGCTCAAGACAACTTGCCATTCATAATATCATAATATCATTCATAATTCAGTATTTACCTAAACTGTTAAAGGTTTAATACTTTAAATAACTGATTAATATAATCTGTAGTCCTTGTAACATTTCCTCACAGTATGAATAAAATACACAAGAGGCATTCTGGGCAGCTCAGGATATTCTGGAAGTGTCTGTGCAGCTCTACCAGATTCCGTGTGCTAGCTCCTTGCCTGCATTCCTAACTACTCACTGGACAGCTATGCCTTGGTTCCCCAAAGATACCCCAACTCTTGCAGTTTCTGAATGGATCTTACTACCTTTCTCTAAAAACCCTACCTCCTCCTGCAGTCACTTTCAGATTCATGACCTCACAGTCTTCCCCTTTTCCATATTTGGTGAATGTTGGCACCATATTTTACTCTTCACACTCATCTGCTCTTAAAATTAGTAGCCATTTCTTGAGGACAACCTCCACAATGTATCTTGACCCTGTCTATTTCTATCCCCACTGCCACAAGCATAGTTGGGGCCAATGTTAGGTAAGACAGGCATAGCCAATACAACAGATATCAAAGCACTAACAGTACAAAACCAAGATGTTAGTTTTTGCTGATGTAAAAGAGAACTGGTCAAGTATGCTGGTTGTAGCCCATGCAGTCATGCAGTGATTCAGGCTGATGGAGGCTCCACCAGGCCACCAAGGATACCATGGGTTCAGCTTCATCACAGCCAGCTGGAAGGAAAGAGGCATTGAAGAAGTACTCAGGAAGTTTAATGGCCAGATCTTGCAGCTGAGTCCATCTCTTCTGCTCATACTCCACCTGGTCTCATCTACTTGCTGTGGAGGCTAGGAAGTGCAGTCCAGCTCTGTCAGCCTTGGCCACAAAACCCTTATCATTTCTTGCCTGGTTTTTGAAGTGGCCCTCATACTAGTCTCTCTGCCTGGTCTTTCTCCACATCCAATCCATACTCTACAATGTTGCCAGAGTTAACTTCGAAATCACCTCCTGTTGCCTTCAGAACAATATCTGTAATGTTGCATTCTTAGAGTTCCCTAGTGTGACCTAGGCTAACTTACCAGTTCACCTCCAACTCTAAACCTCCAAGAGCTTCAGACCAGCCCTGGCAGATCCCATGCTTCTTATGCACAAAGCTGCATATGCTCACCAAATTGTATCTCTTCTCTGAATAGGTGGCCTTCTATCACCATTCATGATCTGAGCCCTCGTCATTCTTTCAGGCATTGTTTAGAGGCCACCTTCCTCCTTAAGTCCCCTTCAAATTGGTGGTCCTCAATTAAGAAGGATGCTTCTTTCCCCTCTGTTCTCCTTGGGCACATTTCTAATACAGCCATAGGAGAAACGTTAGGATAACACTTTCTATTATAACTCTTTGTTGAGTCCCTTGCCAGACTAAAATTTACCTTGTATTTTTCCTTCCTGTTAATGGGGGGTAAATCCAACCTCCTTGGCATGACACACCAATGATTTCATAATCTATTTCAACAGATAATTCTAAGCTTCATTTTTGTGACTCTTTCCAGAAGCCTGGTCTGTCCACCTTAAAATGCCCTGTGTCCCTATTGCCCTATGTCCTTTCATGTTTCTGTACATTTGCCTCTGCTTCTCTCTTCCTGGAAGGCTTCCTACAGCATCTCCACCATTTGGTGAATGAGTGAACCCATCACATACTTTATTCCTTGGCTTTCCTTCTATCACAGGTGTCCACTCCTCTGATAGAGCCTCACTGCTATTCTAGTCCATCATGCCCAACAGCTGGGGAGAACCAGAACCAGAGCATCTTAATTGTTTTTTTGGAGCCTTGATGCAGACACCACATTTGGTGCATAGAAAGATTAAATAAACATTTCTTGAATGAATGTACCCACAATTTAGACAGCCAGATACTATTTATACTCGCCACTAAAGTGTTGTACATAGTGTGAGGACAGTGATTGCCTGAATTTAATCATAGAGCAGCCAGTAGATTTTGAACAGTTCCTTTGTTGTTTAATGCCCTTCTAGGATGGCAGAATACAAACACATTTCTCATATATCAAGGACAAGTGTAGGTAAAAATCTGGGAAAAACCCCAAACACATAATGAAATAAAAAAGAAAGAAAGAAAGAAAAAAGAAAGAAAGAAAGAAAAGAAAAAAACCCAAGCAAGCAAGCAAGCCAGCCAGCCTAGGAAAATATATGTCAGAAATGAAGTTCACATTCTTGAACTGTTTCTTCTTCTTCTTCTTTTTAAAATTGAAACATCTCCAAAGAGTACAGCCTTAAGAAAGTTGGCCCAGGTGTATTTAATTTTCCAGAACAATATACTGATGATTATCATCTGGGAGTGTGAATTCTTAACCCTTAGGCCGACACCTACTGTTTGCTAACCACCCTGAAAGCTTTAGGGTTTTTGCCAAGGCAAAAAAAAGGGCAGGGGGTAAAGACTGAAGTTTAGTAAACAGGAGAAGACGGTTCTGGGTTGACTTGGAGATGGTTCAGGCAGAGGGGATGGAGCAATACAGGTAGGGTCTTCAGAGAGGTAAGAAAAAGTTGGATGAGTGGCAACGCCACGCGTATTTCCTAATAAAAGTTTCTCAAGCATTTTCTGAATCCTATGAGCTGGGGCAGGAGAAACCAGCCAAGTATTCATGTTTTACATTTACATAAAGCTGTAAGGTATAGAATGCTGTTGTTCTGCTTGAAATGAAAGGTCCAAATATCGTATATATTGCTTTAAAGTCAAAGTTTTGAAGCAAACACACTTTCAAGTTTGGCATTGAAAGAACCGAGGGGTGGCTCTTCGGGAGGCTACTGTCTTTCTGCAGGATGGTCTTGTCCTTGCTTTGTTAGTTCTCCAGTTCCTTCAAGATGCTTTATTTTAAATGTAGACACCCACATGAGAGAATTGTTCATTTTCATTTCTTTTTTCCTTTTAGATGAACGAGTATCAAAACAGAAAAGGTGCATGACGGTAGTCCTTTTAGCATTTAGGCAAACATCTTTTGGCAGTTCACAGCCTGGAAGCAGATCCAGTTGCTGCTCTCAGCTGAAGAATTCCATGTTTTGGGGCAGAACACATCGCTTCCCATCTTCCTTTGAAACATGATGTGATTTGGCAACATGCTGCAAAACCCTTGTCTAGTTTCACGTTCTCAGACATCTCAGGGAAAGGTTGAGGACTATATTTCTCCCCATTAGTTGGAAATTTCCCAATAGTTTTTAAGATGGTGGAGGGAATGTATAATATGTATATATATTTATAATATGTAATATATAAGGGACATCTATGTCCCTTATATGTAATATATAAGGTACATAAAACCAAGGATTTTTTAAAATTTAAATTCAATTAGCCATCTTACACTACATCATTAGTTTCAGATGTAGTGTTCAATCATTTATCAGTTGTGTGTAACATTTGAGTTGCTCATCACATCACGTGCCCTTCTTAATGCCCATCATCCAATTACCCCATACCCTTACCCACCTCCCCTCCAGCAACCCCTCAGTTTGTTTCTAGAGTTAAGAGTCTCACATGGTTTGTCTGCCTCTTTGATGCCTTTCCATCTATTTTCCCTCCCTTCTCCTACCATCCTCTTCCCTGTTTCTTATACTCCATGAATAAGGGAAACCATATGATAATTGTTCTTCTCTGACTTATTTTGCTCTGCATAATACCCTCCATTTCCATCCACATCAATGTAAATGGTAAGTATTCATCCTTTCTGATGGCTGAGTAATATTCCATTGTATAAAACAAAACAAAACAAAACAAAACAAAAAAAAACATATGGATGTTTATGACCTCACCTTGTTCATTTTATGAAACTGTAGATAGGTCCAATTTCTATCTGATATTCTTTGGCACATTTACATGTTGTCCAGAAAGCCCTAGAGTACTTTTCAGTGACATTTTCCTTCTTTCAGTCACTCATCTTCAGCCCTACTTTTGACCCCCCATCTGAAACTCAAGATTCTCAGAATGGTGAAATGAGAGAACAGTGCCCAAGTATTTCTGCCTCTCTTCCTGCAGAGTTTATGGTGGCAACAAGCCAGGATCTTGGGGCAATGCTGTAAGACTCTGACCTGGGACACAGAGGTTCTCTGTCTTTCCCTTGCCATGCCCTGGGATTTTTTTGTACAGAACTCTTTTTAAGGTTACATGTAAATCTCTCCTATTCTCCTATTTGACATGCCTTATACCTTTTCATGTTCATTTATTCACTCATTCATTCAACACCTATTTACCAAGTGCCTACTTTTTACCAGGCACTGGGCTTGGTAGTCAGGATATAATGGTGTACAAAACATAGTTTCTACTCTCATTGAACTCACAGGCTAGTTGAGGGACAATCATAACAGCCACTGCAATGCAAGGAGGGCAGGGAGAGGAAGAGATACTATTCTATGAACATATATACAGAGTTATGTGGAGCCACATGGAACTAATGGATCCAAGTTTCCTGAGGAGCAATTTTTGAGAGGATGTTTGCAAGACAAGCAGAACTTGTTTAATTGGCAGCAGAGTTGGGGAAAAAGTGTGTAAGAGGGGGAAGAGCATGTGCAATGACCCTGTGGCAGGAGTGGGCATATAGTTAAGCAAGGCTCTGGCTGCAGCTCAGAGTCAGGAAGCCAGTGAGGCCTCATCATGGAGAGTGTTCTAGACCGTGCTCAGTGTTTTCTTCCTTACCTGGACTCTGGGAAGCCGAGTGAAGCTTTAGGGTGGAGCTCTGAGTTTTGAGATCATTCTGGAAACTGTGGGGAAGAGATTAGGCCAGGGCCAAGGAGGATGCTGGGGGCATAGTCCATAAAAAAAAAAAAAAAAAGACTTGGGATTGCAGGTTTCTTGCCAAGGAACTATGGAAAAGCGAGGGTGTCTGATTAGTGTTAGCAGAAAAAAATGGACAGAAGTTGGTGATAAGTTGGTAACGATGTGTGGGTAGGAGGTGAAGAAAATGATGCAAAAATGGACCCTCAGTTTCTAACTGGCAAAACTGGATGCAGAGAGAACCATTTACAGAGGGAAGAGGGAGGAGGGAAGAATGAGCAGAGGTGTGGAGAAGATCATAAGGGCAGATATGGACAAGTGGAACTCGAGATGCTCATGTAGAATTGATGCTTATGGAATTCATGGGGGGAGAGCTGGGCAGCTAGATATATTTTAAGGACACTAGTGAATGCCCAGTTGGACATTCAAAGTTCTCCATGCAGGTCCCATTTGACTAGCTTTGTAAAAGTAGGGAAATTGTCCAAGATGTGCAAACTTCAAACAGTACTCACATGTCTAAATTCGCTGTTGATGGGAGAAGAGTTGTAAGCCTCAGTAGTCTCCACTCTTATCTTTACTCATAAAAGTAGCTGACATAAAACTTTCAGCTTAAATCAGTATTTCTCTGCAAGCCTTTCTGTGTCTTGGAGAAATTCCTTCCACAATGACACCACTTCATTTCAGGCCACTCCCTACAAGGAAATACATGGAAGCGAGCATGGTGACGGATTGAAATTTTCTGCATGGATTTAATGTGGGGCCTCTCCTGCTCCCAGACATCTTTACTCAAGCATCTTGGAAGAGCCTTGGTGCAGGCTTCCATGCTACATCATTAATGTCCAGTTATTAACTGCAAAGGTCTTAGAAGAACAATTAGTAAATTGTTAAAAAATGCAAAATACATCTTGGTTCTTTCCACAGTTTGGCGACCGTGGCCATTGCTGCTATAAACATTGGGGTACAGATGGCCCTTCTTTTCACGACATCTGTTTCTTTGGGGTAAATACCCAGTAGGGCAATTGCAAGGTCATAGGAAAGTTCTATTTTTAATTTCTTGAGGAATCTCCACACTGTTCTCCAAAGTGGCTGCACCAACTTGCATTCCCACCAACAGTGTAAGAGGGTTCCCCTTTCTCCACATCCTCTCCAACACATGTTGTTTCCTGTCTTGCTAATTTTGGCCATTCTAACTGGTGTAAGGTGGTATCTCAATGTGGTTTTAATTTGAATCTCCCTGATGGCTAGTGATGATGAACATTTTTTCATGTGCCTGATAGCCATTTGTATGTCTTCTTTTTTTTTTTTTTTTAAAGATTTTTTATTTATTTATTTGACAGAGAGAAATCACAAGTAGATGGAGAGGCAGGCAGAGAGAGAAAGAGAGGGAAGCAGGCTCCCTGCCGAGCAGAGAGCCCGATGCGGGACTCGATCCCAGGACCCTGAGATCATGACCTGAGCCGAAGGCAGCGGCTTAACCCACTGAGCCACCCAGGTGCCCCCATTTGTATGTCTTCTTTGGAGAAGTGTATGTTCATATCTTCTGCCCATTTTTTGATATGATTGTCTGTTTTGCATGTGTTGAGTTTCAGGAGTTCTTTATAGATCCTGGATATCAACCTTTTGTCTATACTGTCATTTGCAAATATCTTTTCCTATTCCATGGCTCAGTGGGTTAAGCCTCTACCTTCGGCTCAGGTCATGATCCCAGGGGCCTGGGATCGAGTCCCGCATAGGGCTCTCTGCTCAGCAGGGAGCCTGCTTCTCCTCATCTCTCTCTCTGTCTGTCTCTCTGCCTATTTGTGATCTCTCTCTCTGTCAAATAAATAAATAAAATCTTAAAAAAAAAAAAGACTGTTTCCTTTGTTGTGCAGAATCTTTTGATCTTGATGAAGTCCCAAAAGTTCATCTTTGCATTTGATTCCTTTGCCTTTGGAGACATACCTTGAAAGAAGTTGCTGTGGCTGATATCGAAGAGATTACTGCCTATGCTCTCCTCTAGGATTCTGATGGATTCCTATCTCACGTTGAGGTCTTTTATCCATTTTGAGTTTATCTTTGTGTATGGTGTAAGAGAATGGTCGAGTTTCATTCTTCTACATATAGCTGCCCAGTTTTCCCAGCACCATTTATTGAAGAGACTCTCTTTTTTCCACTGTATATTTTTTCCTGTTTTGTCGAAGATTATTTGCCCATAGAGTTGAGGGTCCATATATGGGCTCTCTACTCTGTTCCACTGGTCTATGTGTCTATTTTTATGCCAGTACCATGCTGTCTTGTTGATCACGGCTTTGTAGTAAAGCTTGAAATCAGGTAGCGTGATGCCCCCTGTTTTATTTTTGTTTTTCAACATTTCCTTAGCCATTTGGGGTCTCTTCTGATTCCATACAAATTTTTGGATTATTTGCTCCAGCTCTTTGAAAAGTACTGGTGGAATTTTGATCGGAATAAAAGTATAGATTGCTCTAGGCAGTATAGACATTTTAACAATGTTTATTCTTCTGATCCAAGAGCATGGAATGGTCTTCCATCTTTTTGTGTCTTCTTCAATTTCTTTCATGAGTGTTCTGTAGTTCCTCAAGTACAGTTCCTTTACCTCTTTGGTTAGGTTTATTCTCAGGTATCTTATGGTTCTTGGTGTTATAGTAAATGGAATCGATTCTCTAATTTCTCTTTCTGTATTTTCATTGTTAGTGTATAAGAAAGCAACTGATTCCTGTATGTTGACTTTGTATCCCTGCCACATTGCTGAATTGCTGTATGAGTTCTAGTAGTTTGGGGGTGGAGTCTTTTGGGTTTTCCATATAAAGAGTCATGTCATCTGTGAAGAGAGAGAGTTTGACTTCTTCATTGCCAATTTGGATACCTTTTATTTCTCTTTGTTTTCTGATTGCTATTGCTAGGACTTCTAATACTATGTTGAACAAGAGTGGTGAGAGTGGGCATCCGTGTTGTGTTCCTGATCTCAACGGGAAGGCTGCAAGCTTTTTCCCATTGAGGATGATATTTGCTGTGGGTCTTTCATAGATAGATTTTTATGAAGTTCAGGAATGTTCCCTCTATCCCTATACTTCAAAGCGTTTTAATCAGGAATGGATGCTGGATTTTGTCAAATGCTTTTTCTGCATCAATTGAGAGGACCATGTGGTTCTTCTCTCTTCTCTTATTGGTTTGTTCTATCATGCCCTTCAGTTGACGAACGGGTAAGGAAGATGTGGTCCATATACACTGTGGAATATTATGCCTCCATCAGAAAGGATGAATACCCAACTTTTGTAGCACCATGGACAGGACTGGAAGAGACTATGCTGAGTGAAATAAGTCAAGCAGAGAAAGTCAATTATCATATGGTTTCACTTATTTGTGGAGCATAACAAATAGCATGGAGGACAAGGGGAGATGGAGAAGAGCAGGGGGTTGAGGGAAATTGGAAGGGGAGGAGAGCCATGAGAGACTATGGACTCTGAAAAACAATATGAGGGTTTTGAAGGGGCAGGGGTGGGAGGTCAGGGTACCAAGTGGTGGGTATTATAGAGGGCACGGATTGCATGGAGCACTGAGTGTGGTGCAAAAATAATGAATACTGTCATGCTGAAAAAATAAACAAAATGTTAAATGTTTGAAAAAAATGCAAAATACATGCTATTTTTCAATGTCTTAAGGGATTCCCAAGCTGTTTAATATTTTGGAAAGAATTAGTTCTATAACATAACAAATTATGTTCTAAAAGTTGGGTCACCAATATGGGGCATATTATGACCACTACCACCATGATTACTGATTGTCATGTTAGACATTAACCCACTTAAACCTATTTGGTCAGTGGTGTTATTTCTCCCACTTTCCAGTGAAAATATTGATGCTCTTGGAGGATAGAGAACTAGTGAATGGCGTGCTTGATTCCAAAGTCAGTGGGCTTTAGCAGATATGTGTCTCACTTTTGGTGACTCAACACACATTTTATTACTTATTTTCTTTTGGCCCATAGGTAGTTCACTCTCTTCTAAGAACTAGTCCCCTCCGATGGAACTTTATTGAAAGGACCTTTATTCCATTTTCTGCTTTATTTAAACAAAGCGTAGACAGGCCAAAACCTGGATTTTGAAATGATCTGTCAACCTGCTACTTGCCTCCTTTTTCCTATAGAACCATGTCTATAAAGTATCTTGAAGATGGAAGTTGCCATATAAATGCTATATATTATTTTCATCTAGAACCATGAAAGAAGCTGTGGGTTGGAGATGAATGAACTTTTGTTTCTGCAAAGCCAAATTTTAATTTCTTAGCTGATATATTTTGAGCCAGAACTCTTCCATGGTAAGAAAGATATGTTCCTTGATTTTGAAAAATGACTTTGAGGGCTGGGTGGCTGAAGAGGTTAGCTGTTGTGCTGTGTCTTAGTCTTAGAGGTGGCAGAGTGGAAAGAGAGAGAGGAGAAGGAGAGGTTCTTAGATGTTTGTTTCAGTTGGGAAATGGGGACATTTTATATGGGGAATCTGATATTTACCATACATGGTGCTTTTTGTCCAGACGCTTTCAGAAAAATGCATTCTTGCTTTCTCCCTTGTCCACACCCACCAGTGATAATCAGCACCACTTGGGTGATTCTGGAAGCCAGTCTAAACCAGTTACATTACTTAATAGTTGAGGGGATGGGTAGAAAATAGTTTCTTCATTGAAAACTATTAGAGGAATTTATAGGCTGTCAGGGTGTAATTAACCATGAAAGATACTGGCAGGGGCATGAAACTAACATTCCTCTCTCATCTCTTGACCCTGCCTCCTTCCACAAGTGGGAGATGTTCTCCGTGTCTTGGCATTCTTGCCCTGTTGTTCTGCTCTTTGAATCTTTGCCCTGGATTAATTTTTCTGAAGCCCATGACGGTGTCCTCAACCTGTATTTCTGTGAACTCTTTTAATAACTCCTCCTTCAGCTTATTATTCTGTTTGTTTCTTGAACTGACCCTCAGTTAGATGTGGAGCCATCTGAGCATTTATGCTGGACAGGATTTTTGCCATTTTGTATTCATGTATGCACAGACATGGAAGGCCTAGGAACACATTTTATTAGTTAGATGCTATAGAAGGTCAAGTTTGACCTAGTTGGAAGTTATCAGCACTACTTAAAAGAATAGATTTATTTGCCCATAGCCTTTTAAAATGTTTTTAATAACTATTTGTTTTCTTTTAGCAAAATGGTGTTCACAGAAAACTAATTCTCGTAGGGACTTCTGGCTCATAGATATTTACATCCCTGATGAAACAGTACCAATACTTAGTAGAACTGCAACGAATGCTTTAGAAATAATAATAGTTTTGTTGTGACTCAAGATGCTAGACCTGGAATTACCATATGACCCAGCAATTTCACTCCTTGGTTTATACCCAGAAGAATTGAAAACAGGCACTGAAACAAATGCATGTATGTGAATGCTCAGGGAAGCACTATTCATGTTAGTCAAAAAGTAGAAACAACCCAAATGTCATCACCAAATAGATAAACAAATTGTGGTCTGTACATGCCATAGGATATTATTCAGCCTTCAGAAGAATGAAATACGATGCATTTACTATATGTATGAACTTTGAAAACATGAGGCTAAGTGAGAGAAGCCAGACCAAAAGGTGAGATGTTGTATGATTCTATTTATATGATGTGTCCAGAATGGGTAAACCCATGGAGACAGAGAGCACATTGGCAGTTGGTAGGGTGAGGAAGAAAGGGAAATAGGGAGCTAACTGCTTAATGAACATGAAATTTCTTTTTGGGTAATGACAAAGTTTTAGAACTAGATAGAGGTGGTTGCTCAAAATTGTGATCATACTAAATGCCACTGAGTTATTTGCCTTAAAATGGTTAATTTTCTATTATGTGAATTTCAACTTAATGAAAAAAAAAGATAACTACAGCAAACACCTCCTGAGCACATGTTATGAACCAGGCACTATACTGGGCATTTCATGTAATTCTCTCTCTCTCTCTTTTTAAATCTTAATTGACTTTATGTTTTTTTCTTTTTTTAAATTTATTTTTAATTTATTTTTTATTTTCAGCATAACAGTATTCATTATTTTTGCACCACACCCAGTGCTCCATGCAATCTGTGCCCTCTATAATACCCACCACCTGGTACCCCGACCTCCCACCCCCCACCCCTTCAAAACCCACAGATTGTTCTCTCTGGAGGCCATATAACCTCTCTGTGAGGCAGGTGATATATTCCTTCCATTTTACATTTAAAGACTCTGACTGAAGCCCAGAGAAGTTAAGTAAGATACTCTTTATCTGACCAGCTTTCTAAGAACCTTGAATTCCTAGAACTGAATACAGCAACTTGAAGAAACTTGGTTGGAAGTAGGGTCATTTTCCAATTGCATCAATTTTGAAAGAATATCTCTCTTTTCTGAATATGGATCCTGGGTGGTAAGTGAGTTAGATGCTGTGATTCTGTGTTTAAAAGGAATGTTGCATGTGTCTGCTAGCCATTTGTATGTCTTCATTGGAGAAGTGTCTGTTCAAATCTTCTGCCCATTTTTTGATATGATTATCTGTTTTGTGTGTGTTGAGTTTGAGGAGTTCTTTATAGATCCTGGATATCAACCTTTTGTCTATACTGTCATTTGCAAATATCTTCTCCCATTCCGTGGGTTGCTTCTTTGTTTTCTTGACTGTTTCCTTTGCTGTACAGAAGCTTTTGATTTTGATGAAGTCCCAAAAGTTTATTTTTGCTTTTGTTTCCTTTGCCTTTGGAGTCATATCTTGAAAGAAGTTGCTGTGGCTGATATTGAAGAGATTACTGCCTATGTTCTCCTCTAGGATTCTGATGGATTCCTGTCTCACGTTGAGCTCTTTTGTCCATTTTGAGTTTATCTTTGTGTATGGTGTAAGAGAATGGTCCAATTTCATTCTTCTACATATAACTGTCCAGTTTTCCCAGCACCATTTATTGAAGAGACTGTCCTTTTTTCCACTGTATATTTTTCCCCATTTTGTTGAAGATTATTTGCCATAGAGTTGAGGGTCCATATCTGGGCTCTCTACTCTGTTCCACTGGTCTATGTGTCTGTTTTTATGCCAGTACCATGCTGTC
Organism: Mustela nigripes; assembly: GCF_022355385.1. Lineage (NCBI taxonomy): Eukaryota > Metazoa > Chordata > Mammalia > Carnivora > Mustelidae > Mustela > Mustela nigripes. Next base: position 210,328,921 of record NC_081558.1, on the reverse strand, counting down.
TTGGTGATCATAGCTTTGTAGTAAAGCTTGAAATCAGGTAGTGTGATGCCCCCAGTTTTATTTTTGTTTTTCAACATTTCCTTAGCAATTCAGGGTCTCTTCTGATTCCATACAAATTTTAGAATTATTTGCTCCAGCTCTTTGAAAAGTACTGGTGGAATTTTGATCGGAATAAAAGTATAGATTGCTCTAGGCAGTATAGACATTTTAACAATGTTTATTCTTATGATCCAAGAGCATGGAATGGTCTTCCATATTTTTGTGTTTTCTTCAATTTCTTTCATGAGTGTCCTGTAGTTCCTCGAATACAAATCCTTTACCTCTTTGGTTAGGTTTATTCCCAGGTATCTTATGGTTCTTGGTGCTATAGTAAATGGATAACTAGCCCTTAGGGAGATTCAAATTAAAACCACATTGAGATATCAATTAGAATGGCCAAAATTAGCAAGAAAGGAGACAACATGTGTTGGAGGGGATGTGGAGAAAGGGGAACCCTCTTATACTGTTGGTGGGAATGCAAGTTGGTGCAGCCTCTTTGGAGAAGAGGTTGGAGAAGAGTGTGGAGATTCCTCAAGAAATTAAAAATAGAGCTTCCCTATGACCTGGGTATTTACCCCAAATTGCACTCCTGGGTATTTACCCCAAAGATACAGATGTAGTGAAAAGAAGGGCCATCTGTACCCCAATGCTTATAGCAGCAATGGCCACGGTCGCCAAACTGTGGAAAGAACCAAGATGCCCTTCAATGGACGAATGGATAAGGAAGATGTGGTCCATATACACTATAGAGTATTATGCCTCCACCAGAAACGACGAATACTCAACTTTTGTAGCAACATGGACTGGACTGGAAGAGATTATGCTGAGTGAAATAAGTCAAGCAGAGAGTCAATTATCATATGGTTTCACTTATTTGTGGAGCATAACAAATAGCATGGAGGACATGGGGAGTTAGAGAGGAGAAGGGAGTTGGGGGAAATTGGAAGTGGAGGTGAACCATGAGAGACTATGGACTCTGAAAAGCAATCTGAGGGTTTTGAGGGGGCGGGGGGTGGGAGGTCGGGGTACCAAGTGGTGGGTATTATAGAGGGCATGGAATGCATGGAGCACTGAGTGTGGTACAAAAATAATGAATACTGTTATGCTGGAAATAAAAAAAAAAAAAAAAAAAAAAAAAAGGGAAAATTAAAAAAAATTTAAAAAAAAAAAAAAAAAAGGAATGTTGCAAAGAACTAGTTCTGGATGGATGCAGAGGTGTGCTTTAGAATTCTTTGGCCAGCAAGGCTTCTTGGTGGGAATCTCCTGATTGGGAGTTTCCAGAGGGCAGAAGCATGGTGTTATGGTGGAAGCAGGGGATCATTCAAAGTGGAATTTGGCTCTGAATTCAAACTTGCATGATCTATTATCAGGTTTCCTTATAAATTTTTCATTTATAAAATTATAGCACAAATTTCATGGAGTCAGTGAGGGATTTAACTTTTGCATGATCTGTTTTTCCCTGTGGTTTACTAACATGATTTTACAAAGACTTTACTATTAAGACCTGCTTATCCTACTAGGGTACTTTTTTCATTCTGTATTTATTTACTCACTTGCTCATTCATTCATTCATTCATTCAAAAAGTCATTCTCTCATTCTTCACTCGCTCATTCATTCAATTGCTCCTTCATTAACTCATTCATTCATTAACTCATTAATTCATTCACTCACTTATCTACTTATGGTCACTAGCCCACTAGCTTACACATTCCTTTTTTAAAATATTTTATTTATTTTATTTGACAGATAGAGATCACAAGTAGGCAGAGAGGCAGGCAGAGAGAGGGAGGAGGAAGCAGGCTCCCTGCCGAGCAGAGAGCCCGATGTGGGGCTTGATCCCAGGACCCTGGGATCATGACCTGAGCCGAAGGCAGAAGCTTTAATCCACTGAGCCACCCAGGTGCCCCTAGCTTACACATTCCTTAACTTTTCACTCCCTCATTCATTGACTGATAGAATCCCTTTAATCTATATAAGTAATACCTGAAAAGTTGCTTGTAAAAATGCAAATAGTATAGAAATATATCCAGCAAGTAGTGAGAATCCTTTGGTACTGAATCCTTTGGTACTGAGCCTCTGGGCTTCCCCTCTGCCCTGATCTGAGCCCCAACAGTATATCCCACTGTTCATTATTCATTCCTTGGTATGTAGGCTTCAAGTTTTCTTCCAGACATGTATTTTATATATGGATGCACACTGTAAGGGTTTTTCCTGATATTGTATATATAATAATAATGGGTTCCTGTTATGGAAAGGCTAAAAAAAACAACTGTTTCATTTTTTGATTTTTAAACTTTTTTTATTGTAATAGAATTTTGCCAGTTATGCTAGAAATTCCCTCACTCCCACCAAAAGTAATCAGTTTTATGGTTTTTATGGTATTAAACTTGTAGCATATTTATGGTTTAATTAAAAGTATGCAGCCCTACACATCATATGTTTGCCTATTAAAAAAAGTTTTTATATATCAACTTGAAGAACCTGGCCCCTTAGACCTGTGGAGTATCCCCCAGAATGGATTTTGCTGATCGTACCCTCATTGTGCAGGTCAACATGCTCCTCTGTTCCCTGTCTTCCTAGAAATTGACAGCTAGATCCAGAGGTCTTACCAGATTGAGGGGCAGCCCCGGGAAAGGTGATTTTAGGGGGCACTGTATTCTTCTGTCATGCACCTGCATGACAATTTCCCCTTGTTTTTAATGTTAGAAGATGTGATGCATGTCACCTAGATCCATTCATTCATTAAAGGCTGCAGAATAGTGATGTTCTAAGTCCATCATTTCGTTTTAATTTATTCACTGGGATAATTTTATAGGGATATACTTCCTTTCATCCACTATTTGGTTATCTCCTAATAGTTTAGTTCATATAGGAAGTAATACACGTGTTCGGCAGTTTTCTTTTACTTAGTTTGCAAGATCACGTGCCAGTTCTTTGTCATCCTCAAAATCTTACCAGTTGGGTTTTTCAAACATATCATCATGAGCTCATGAGTTTACATATATTTGATGAATTCCAACTTCCTGCAATGCTCATTGTTAGGGAAGTTCACATTGCCCCATCTGTGAGCCAGAGAAACTCCTCCATTTAGACCTCTGTGATCAGCTGCTCTTGCATATCCTTAGCATGATCCTAGAACTCGGTTGGTCGCTATTTCTAGTTTTTTTCCAGTGGACAGGAAAACACACACACATAACTGTCTGTCTGTCTTATCTCATTTTCTCATTACCTGTCATCTGACTGGAAATACATGTCAATTAACATATCATATCATATCATATCATATCAATTAACACCAATTTCTTTTTTTCCCAATTTTTAGTTTATTGATGATCATTTTTAAAAATTAATTTCTTTTCAGCATAACAGAATTAATTGTTTATGCAACACCAATTTCTTTTTAAAAATTTTTATTTAAATTCACTTTATCATATAGAGTATTATTAGTTACAGGGGTAGAATTTAGTGATTCATCCATTGCATACAACACCCCGTGCTCATTATATCAAGTGCCCTCTGTAATGACCATCACCCAGTTAAGAAATGGGCAGAAGACAGAAAGGTACAGTTCTCCAAATACATACAAATAGCCATAGACATGAAAAAATGCTCAACATCATTTTCAACATCAATCTTCAGGGAAATACAAATCAAAACCACAGTGAGATACCACCTCACACCAGTCAGAATGGCTAAAACTTACAACATGCCCATTTCTAATTCAAATTAAAGACTGTAGGGTTTTTAGTTTACCTCATCTATATTACATGTATCTCCCCTTTTTCACACCAAAAATCCTAGTTCCCAAGCATACCAAATTAGAATATCCCATAATTACTCACTTGTTTTACCCCCCCCTTTTAAAAAGATTTTATTTATTTATTTGACAGACAGAGATCACAGGTAGGCAGAGAGCCAGTCAGAGAGAGAGGAAAGGAAGCAGGCTCCCTGCTGAGCAGTGAGCCCGATGCGGGGCTTGATCCCAGGACCCTGGGATCATGACCTGAGCCGAAGGCAGAGGCTTTAACACACTGAGCCACCCAGGCGCCCCAACTTGTTTTATCCCTTGAATAAACACAACAGTCTCAGAATAACAATGTAATACTATTACCAGCAATCATGATTCCTGAAAACAGTTAACTTTATTTTATTACAGGTGCTATTCCTGGTCCCTGCACTTTTCGTGGCTTTCCTACATCCTCACGGTCAGATCTGTATTCACATAGTCACCCATACTATAAGGTTCCCTGTTAACTTTCATTTAGTCTTAGTTCTTTGAGGAAGTACATGTTGAGTGCCCACCATCTGTCCTTATGTGTATGCTTCTCTAGTCATTTTTGTTGTTTGAAGTGTGGGCTTTAGTAGATTGCTCAGGAAGAACCCAAGGGAACAGTATTTTCCGAGTTTCGCTGTGATGGAAACCGTTTGTTTCTGCTCTTTACACACAAGGGTCGATACTGCTGAATGCATGACAAATGAGCGCCATGTGTGATCTGGGATTTTCTTTTGCTCTAAGGGACACTATTTGGACAACTGACGAAGTTAAAGTCTGTGTACTAAGTCTGAACAATAGCTTGTTAATTTTCTTACTTGGACATTATGGTGTGGTTGTGTAAGAGAGTGTTTTTGTTTTGAGGAGACACAAACTCCAGCAATTAGGGAAATTGCACATCTACACATGCATGCACACACACACACGTGCACATGCTAAATGGTAATATTTGTGGAATCTAGGTAAAAGTCATATGGGAATTCTGAATCCTTTACATTATTCTTCAACTTTTCTGTAAGTCTAAAATGATGTTAAAAATAAAAAACAAAGGGGGCGCCTGGGTGGCTCAGTGGGTTAAAGCCTCTGCCTTCAGCTCAGGTCATGATCCTGGGATTCCTGGACTGAGCCCTGCATTGGGCTCTCTGCTCAGCAGGGAGCCTGCTTCCCTCTCTCTCTCTGCCTGCCTCTCTGCCTACTTGTGATCTCTGTCTGTCAAATAAATAAATAAATAAAATCTTAAAAAAACAAAACAAAACAAAACCAAAGTATTTATATAAAGTGCATTTCTCAGCAGGCTCTTAAATGTATATGTATCCCTGTTTAAGCTAGCATCCAAAATTTTACAGTACAATTTTACGGATCTTTTGAGTTGTATTTTTTTTTTTCAAAGATAAACAGAGGAAACTTCTTATGTTATTCAAGGATTTATACTTGGCACAACAAAATGTGGACTACTAAGGATGGATCCAGAAAATATGTAGGAAAGAAAGACATAAATGTCTTGTTTGTAAAGAAGAAACGTTCAACAACAATGCAAAAATACGGAGGTTTGGTCTTGATTCATTTTGCTTAGATGTCAGTTGATGCCATATTTTCTTGATTTTTAACTGAGACCTTGATCTCCTTGTTTCACTATTTTTTCCTTTAAAGCCAAATAAAAATGAGCAGAGCTATTATTATTTTGCATTGAGTGTCCCAAGTAGATTTAGATTGGTGGTTTCAAAGCAAACAAACAAGAGACAGATGCAATGGAATTTCATAACTAGATCGGCTTTAGGGTGTATCAGTTTTCTTAGGCAAGTTCATAAAAAAACAAGTTTCTCCCCCTTGTACTCTGTCCTTAGGGACTAATGTTCTAAAAAGGGAGAACAATTTTCCAGTAAAATTAATTCTGTTGAATATGTGATGGATTTTAAAGACATTCCACTTTTGTGCCATTTTTTTTTTTAATTTTTTATTTTTGATAAACATATATTTTTATCCCCAGGGGTACAGGTCTGTGAATCAACAGGTTTACACACTTCACAGCACTCACCAAATCACATACCCTCCCCAATGTCCATAATCCCACCCCCTTCTCCCAAACCCCCTCCCCCCGGCAACCCTCAGTTTGTTTTGTGAGATTAAGAGTCACTTATGGTTTGTCTCCCTCCCAATCCCATCTTGTTTCATTTATTCTTCTTCTACCCACTTAAGCCTCCATGTTGTATCACCACTTCCTCATATCAGGGAGATCATATGATAGTGTGCCATTTTTTTTTTAAGGCTTGTAGAGACAAACCCCTATGTAGCTAGTGGGGGGCCTCCTTGGTGGTTGCGTGGTTGTCTGATGTCATGGACACAGGTGGATGTAAATGCCCTCACACTTGGATCTCTTGTTTGTCCAAAATCCTTACAGCCTTTCCACTAAACGGCAAGTTCTGCTTGAAAAGGAGAAGTACCCCTGAAAGTTATGAAACAAATTTCTGTCATTTGGGAGACAAGTCCCCAGCTTACAAATGATTTGTCTTTGCCTATTGTTTTTGTCCATGGCTGAAAATTTAAAATTGCCTTTTTCTATGGATATACCATAGTTAGGTCCCCAGGCCAGCTGACTAAAATTTACCAAGCCCACCATGTTAATTTCTATAGCAATTCTACAGCCCCTAATCACCAGGTGTGACTGCGTTCTAGAGCCGTGGCTCTCAGTGGGGCCATGGAAGGCATTTTCTGAAAGGCTCTGCTGGCTGCTTACCTAACACACGACACAAACTCCTGGAGTGTGCGTGCTCCTTGCTGGCTACGAAATATATGCCCACTCTCCAGGAAGTACTCAAGGCCTTCCACCACGTGCTCCATTTTTCCTGTCCCCCTGTGTGCTGTTTCCCCACATGGGCACATGCTGCCTAAAGCTTTGCCTGAACCCCACCCTTTCTGTTTCCCACCTTTGCCTATGCTACTCTTGGCACCCAGAATCCAATTCCTATTTGTGTTGGCCTAAGAAGTACCTCTTCTTTGCTGCCTCCTCTCATATGCCATGTCCTTTCCAGATTTCTCTTTGTTGGCACTTACCTCTCCCTTCTGTATCTATTCTTATCCTACTATTTTCTTACCCATTGTATGGCATGTAGGATTGTCCTTATGGGGTAATATTTGAGTATTAGTGAGCTCTGTGCCTACCTTGGGGTGGGGGCAGGGATCCTTGTATTATCTGCCCCTGAGGATCCAGCAATGCCTAACACTGTGCTTTGGGTACAGAGTCCGCTCAACAAATTCTGGAGGTGGTGGACTCCTTCCCTGTCCCCACCCCACTGCCACATATACTGAGAGGGGATGGGCAGCATGTTCTGGTGCCAGTAGGAGGCCAGAGAAGGGAGCTGTCTTTGTTGTTCTCCAAACATTAATGTCCATAGACAGCTAGTGCTGTCTACCTTTGGCTTTGAGTCAGATATAATAAAACAAAATCAGCCATTACGAGTAATGCTTTTTAAATATTGTTGTAAGCCTCACAAAAGATGTTTGCTATCCCTGACTGGTGTCAGATACAATAAATATAATTAATCTCTGGAAACACATAGATGAAATTACTTAAATCATGGCTTTAGTTTGTTTCCAATCCTCTGAGTCTCCTGGGCGTAGAGCAAACCACGTAGCTCTTTGCTGCTGGAGGCACCTCAAGCCTTTCTCCTCGATTTGGCTCTGGGGATAGTGGTTCTTTCCGGCCATTTTAAACTTGAAAGTGGAAAATGTTGGGCTCTCCATATCCCACCCCTTGGGGGACTTACTAAAAGAAAGTTTATTTGTGCAGGAGAGGTGACCTCTCCTTTCCTCTTTGACTGTGTTTTCATATCTAATAAAGTCAAGAGTGGATGTTACCACATCTTCCCTTAGGGCAAATTCAATGAGACCATGGTCCTGGAGGTGAAAGACACCCAGGGCTTTCCTTCAACTTAGTATCACCAAATTACTCTTGCCATGAGTCATTATGGCTTTGGAGCTATAATGTAAATACCACCAACCTGATGAATTAGAGGGAACCTTAGATTTTATCCAGGTCAGGAGCCCCATTTGATAAATAAGAAACCCATGTCTTGCTGGGGGCCATGTCTTGTCTGAGCATCAGAGGCTGTGTGAGAATAAGCTCTGTTGGAGAGAAAGAGCATGAGTTGTGGAAAGTCAGAAGTTTAATGTTTCTGGAATGGAGGGTGTGTATGGTACTGGGGAGTGAGGGTGGGGATGAGTGGGCAGGAGGCCCAATGGGAAAATGCTCTTGTTGGCCTCTAAACAATGTGATATATCTAAACAATATGATATAGGTATGGGGAACCCTACTAAGGTTTTTAAGCAGGGACATCTTCTCTGTTTTGTAGGAAGCTGAAAGTATCTCCCCAGGGCCATCTAAGGCAAAATCTTGGACATAGCAAAGGCAGAAATTCCCAGCAGGTTTTCAGGGCTTCTCTGCCATGTGCTTCCCTGTCTCTCTGTTCCCCCTGTCTTCTAGCAAACCCCAGTCTGGAACACAGGCCATTGCTAGCATTCAATGGGGATCAGCACAGGAGGAAAGAAGAAGAGGCTGGGGCGGGGGGCGGTGTGTGTGGATAATCAGCTTATTTGCAAGAATTTGTCACCTTTGCCTCTGGAGAGCTGGGACTTTGAAATGATAGTGTTTACCAGCACTTTACATTACTTATGAGACATCTCATTTCCCTTAATAATCCTTATTAGCCAGAGAATTTGTTGTTTGGCACTGACTTAAATGTATGTTTACTGAATTTTCCAGTGTTAGAGCTGGCAAAAGGACTCATTCTTCCTGGACTCCTCTTGTTGTTATAAAAACAATGGTAAATCTTCACTGACTGATTTGAGGAGGCCACTGAACTTGAGAGTAACAATTACCGAACCGAATGTTTACGTTAGGGCACCCGCAATTCATCGAAGTGCTTCAACTGCATAATTAATAGGACCAGCTAAAATTCTACATCATTGTAATAATATTTACTCTGAAAACTCACAGTTGGACTACAGTTTCTATCGCAAGCTCCACTGACATCAAGGAATTTTAAACTTCCTTTTCGACAGGGAGGTTTTCTGGGCCTCATTTTGGCAGCCAAAACACAACTCCTCTTGCAGATGTGCATTGAATTCATGGACTATTAAGGGTTGATGCTGGATTAGAGATGATCTATTCAGTTGTTTCTAAACCTGGCTGAACCACAGACTCTACTGGTGGGGCTTCAGAAATCTGGAGTCCTGGGCTCCATGTCTGGGAGCCTGATTCAGGGGGTAGGATGGAAACAGGACGTTGTAGACAGATTGTCTTAAATGCTCAGGTTGTTCTTGGGTTATGACAACTGCTGTTCTCATTTTGAGATCATACTGAGGGTTACAAGACTGAAGTCACTGGGAAGGTTAAAACAATCCAGAGAGGTTTCCTCAGTCTCTCTGTGTGGAACAGGAAAGGGTATCATGGACCCCTGGGAAATACTTCTGTTAATAAAATATTTTTTGTTAAAAAATTACCCAATTTTAATTTAAAGAGAGCCACTTTCACAATGTTTCTAAGAGGGATTCTCTGACCACTCTTGTAGAAACTCTCAGGTCCTTGTTAAATGCAGGAAAAAATATACAGTGGAAAAAAGATAGTCTCTTCAATAAATGGTGCTGGGAAAACTGGACAGCTATAGGTAGAAGAATGAAACTGGACCATTCTTTTACACCGTACACAAAGATAAACTCAAAATGGACAAAAGAGCTCAACGTGAGACAGGAATCCATCAGAATCCTAGAGGAGAACATAGGCAGTAATCTCTTTGATATCAGCCACAGCAACTTCTTTCCTTTTCCAAAGGCAAAGGAAACAAAAGCCAAAATAAACTTTTGGGACTTCATCAAGATCAAAAGCTTCTGTACAGCAAAGGAAACAGTCAAGAAAACAAAGAGGCAACCCATGGAATGGGAGAAGATATTTGCAAATGACAGTATAGACAAAAGGTTGATATCCAGGATCTATAATGAACTCCTCAAACTCAACACACACAAAACAGGCAATCATATCAAAAAATGGGCAGAAGATATGAACAGACACTTCTCCAATGAAGACATGCAAATGGCTATCAGACACATAAAAAATGTTCATCATCACTAGCCCTCAGGGAGATTCAAATTAAAACTACATTGAGATATCACCTTACACCAGTTAGAATGGCCAAAATTAGCAAGACAGGAAACAACATGTGTTGGAAGGGATGTGGCGAAAGGGGAACCCTCTTATACTGTTGGTGGGAATGCAAGTTGGTGCAGCCACTTTGGAGAACAGTGTGGAGATTCCTCAAGAAATTAAAAATAGAACTTTCCTATGACCTTGCAATTGCCCTCCTGGGTATTTGCCCCAAAGATACAGATGTCGTGAAAAGAAGGGCCATCTGTACCCCAATGTTTATAGCAGCAATGGCCACGGTCGCCAAACTATGGAAAGAACCAAGATGCCCTTCAATGGACGAATGGATAAGGAAGATGTGGTCCATATACACTATGGAGTATTATGCCTCCATCAGAAAGGATGAATACCCAACTTTTGTAGCAACATGGACGGGACTGGAAGAGATTATGCTGAGTGAAATAAGTCAAGCAGAGAGTCAATTATCATATGGTTTCACTAATTTGTGGAGCATAACAAATAGCATGGAGGACATGGGGAGTTAGAGAGGAGAAGGGAGTTGGGGGAAATTGGAAGGGGAGGTGAATCATGGGAGACTATGGACTCTGAAAAACAATCTGAGGGGTTTGAAGTGGCAGGGGGGTGAGAGGTTGGGGTACCAGGTGGTGGGTATTATAGAGGGCACAGATTGCATGGAGCACTGGGTGTGGTGAAAAAAATAATGAATACTGTTAAGCTGAAAATAAATAAATAAATTAAAAAAATAAATACAGATTCCTAGGATCTCCGGTAGCCTTGTATTTAAAGCTCTGAGAGTGGGGCTCAGGAACTATATCTAAAAACACCATCAGGTGTTTTTGATGCACATTAAAGTTTGAGAGCTATTTTTTTTCTTTTTCTCTTTTCTTTTCTTTTCTCCTTCTCTCTCTCTCTCTTTCTTTCTTTCTTTCTTTCTTTCTTTCTTTCTTTCTTTCTTTTTGTTTTTGTTTCCAAATTGTGATTGTACCATTTATTATCTATTTTTAAAAAATATAATTGCCTCTTTCTTGATCATGGCCCACACCCAGTGCCAATCCTCAAACTCATGGGAACTGAAATTTGAAAACATTGACACATCTGTGGCATTCCCCTGTCTTCCTTGTGTATTTGGCACTGTTGACTGCATACTCTTGAAATGATCTGTCTGGCTATTTCCATGTACACACCCCCTTCTCTTTACCACCTTCTATGTTGCTAATTATCCTCTGACTTACCTTTTCCTGGACTCCTCTTCTTCTATCTGACGTTCCTGGGAGATCTCATGTCCTCTCTTGGTTCCATTATGATCACAGTGATGATTTCTAAATGTTTTTCACCAGCTTAGACTCATTTCCTGAGCTTTGAACCTACCCATAAAAAGCCTGTCAACTATCTGCAGTTTGGATGTCCCCGGTGCCCTCAAATCCACATGACTGGCTGGAGCGCCTGATGTTCCCCCACCACCTGGTTCTCCTTCTGTCCCCAGTACTTGAGTCAGCGGTGCTGCCCTTCATTGAATAACTCATCCAATCCCAGACTCTCGCCTCTCGCTTCACCTCTATTCGTGAGCAAACCCTACTGATTTGAGCTATTAAATATACCTGAGGCAACTGTATCTTAATAAAGTTGGAAAAACATATACCCAAAATCTACTGCCTGTTCTCTCTCCCAAATGTCTCTGGCTCAGCCCAGACCTTCATCATCTCTCATCTGAACCTCGACACTACCTTCTGGCTTAGTCTCTTCCTGCCAGTTGCCAGAATGATATTTGTCCCCGGAATGGTCTTTTAAGCAACTTAGCACACTATCCCTCCTGCTTGAACCCTTCAGAAATTTGCATTGCCTTCAGGATAAAGCCCCAAATCTTTAGTTTGCTCCCCAAGGTCTTCTAAGCTCTGCCTGTCCCTGCACTTAGTTCCTATTCATGACTTCCCTGTCTTCCCCTGGACCTTACATTCTAGCCAATCTGAATTACTCTGCCGCTTGGTGCTTTGAGGCATTTTCAGAGGAAATTTCCAATACCTGGAACATCTTTCTGTGACATCCTCTTTCTCCACATATCACCCAGTGAGTCCTTACCTGTTCTTCAGGATGCAACTCTGCCCCTCAGAAACCTTGGTTGACCCTCTGGCAGGGATGTGGCCCCTACATTGTGTAACAACCCATGGTGCCCACACCTCCATCATAAATCTGTGTGTAAGGACTTGTTTGTGTTCCTACTTCCTGTCTTTGACTTGATTCATCTCTTACCTCCAGTTCTTAGAATCATGACTGGTTCATAGTACATACTTAACACTTCTTAGATGAATGAATGGATGAATTATTCACACCATCTGACTTTCAGAACCATATGTCAAGTAAAAATCTATACTTATATTTTAGCCATTCTTCCAACTTATAAAACACATGTCATGAATTAATGCATTGGCAGTAGAGTTCATAAAAATAACTATGCATTCTGATTAATTGACTCATGTTACCCAATTAACTTATCCATTAAGGGGTTAGCCAGAAGCTGGAAGTGAAGCAAATACACTGTGGCATAGATCAACATTAAACCAAGTCCCTTTCACAGTTGATAGGAAGGGGTTTTAAAAACAACCAAGGTTACTAGGCATTACTTCATCTTTTACAAAATATTGGGCATTTTTTTTTTTTTTTTTTTAGCCAGAGGAAATCATATTTCATCCTGGTAAGTAAGAATCATGCTAATAATGGAAAACAAAATTATTCCAACATTTTAACTGAAATTATAATGTTGGCTATAAGTAAAAAGAAGTTTGAGATGCTCATGTAGGTTTATCTTTTCTTGGCCCTTCTTTTATTCTTTGCAACATTGGCATGAAGGGAGCTGTGCCTGGTTGGAGTAGTGTCCTGTAACCAGTCAGGGAAGAGTATTGAGGGTGAGATGGGTAGTGGTGGGGTAGAGGGGGACTACATCAGTGATGCATCCTGGGAAATAACTAGGTTTGAGCACAACACATGTAGACTTGTGTTTCTAGGCCAGACATGGTGATCTCTGTTTTATATAGCCTATGTTTTCAACTCCTCCCTATGAAGCTACTACAGATTTCTTAATTTTACAGATTCAGGAGCTGTTAATTTTTCTCAGGGTGTAGGAAACTGCATTTGAATTATTCCATCATTTAAGACTCAGAAGGTGTGGTGATCAGCTTGCCTAAATTCAAAAGGCAAGAAGATAGGCCTTGCAATTCTTCTGCGCTCTTGTCTCTCAGTATTCTTTCTTTCCCAGATTCTTGCAGAACTCATGCCTCTTGGATTCCCACCCCTTGGCCAGATGGTAAAGGCAGCTGCATTAGGCTGTGCAGCTGCCCAGACCAGGACAGCTGCACTCCCTTTGCAGGGAGGCTTGTCAGCTGAAACCGCCTGTGGTAAGCTCACTGTGGGAAAATGGGGTGTGGTGTCTGACCTTGAAATGCCCCTTCCTTCCAACCCTGCTGGCTCTGGATGGATGCGACTCTCAAATCATCAGAGATGGATGGGGTGTTAGAATGGTAAGGGACCCTAGCGCCAGTATCTCTTATTTTGCAGCTGAGGACATTGGGTCCATGGGAGGTTAACTTGCTTGTCCAAAGTCCCAGCAGCACTGGATGCGGAATTTCCTATCACACCCAGGGCCCTTGCCCCTACACCATCATGGCTCTCCTACTTGCCAAGTTCATGCCCCTGCTCATCAGCACCACTTTTCTTCCCTGTTGACCAGATAGTAGGAATCATTTGTATCGATCAGAGCCAAATTCACTTATGTTCTTCTAGCACCCAAGATCTGTGCTTTTGCCTTGAAGCTGACTCTTGTTTCCATGCTTCCAGGATGACGTTCTCACAGTCCGTTAGTTTCCTTCCCTTCTCTCTCTCCCACTCCTTCCAGGCCTTTTGGTATTCTCCACAGCATGCTTTCCACACCAGTCTTCTGGTGCTCTTCAAACACATCTCATACGTTTTCTCCTTTGCTTCAGCTATTTTCCCAAGCACACTTCTTTTGCCCACTCTTTGCTCTGTGTTTTGAGCACCAATATGAATCATACTACTTCTTGTTTTTCAAAGATTTTTAAAAAATATTTTATCTATTTATTTGTCAGAGAGTGAAAGTGAGTGAGCACAAGCCGGGGGGGGGGGGTGGCGACAGGCAGAGGGAGAAGCAGGCTCTTTACCTAGCAGGGATCCCGGTGCAGGACTTGATCCCAGGACCCCGGGATCATGACCTGAGCTGGAGGCAGACGCTTAACCAACTGAGCCACCCAGGCATCCCTAAAGATTTTATTTATTTATTTGACAGAGGGAGACACATTGATAGAGAGAGAACACAAGCAGGGGGAGTGGGAGAGGGAGAAACAGGCTTCTTGCTGAGCAGGGAGCCCTATGCAGGGCTCGATATTAGGATCCTAGGATCATGACCTGAGCCGAAGGCAGATGCTTAACAACTGAAGCATCCAGGTGCCCCGAATCATACTACTTTTAACACACCCTTTCTAACCACCTTGACCCACAAGGGATATTTATATAAATGGTCATGGTGTCTCTTTTTTGAAACCAAACATATCATGGCTAGGCCAGTGTTTGTCAGAGTATTTCCTAGAACGAATGCCCCTTGAACCTCATTTTCTCCATTCCCTTATAGCATAAGTCCATGGTTAAGTCCGACCAGGAGATGCTGATGTTTAATCTGCCTCATGGACATTCCTATTGCAAATTCATACACTAAAGCCTCTGAGAAGCTCTGCATTAGAGAAACTTGCTTAGTTTTTAAAACCCATATACCTCCCAGATTTAAACCCATGTACCTTTCAGTCCTTGGAAACTTTCATTTGTGTGACACTGTTAGCATTCTCTTGAATGCATTTTGGGGAATGCTCTTCTAGAAAGTTTATGGCACACAAATAGAAATCTAGAAGTCTTATCTTCTCAGTGATATTGTAAGTTTTTGTGCTTCTTTATCTCTCCTCAGTGCCCAATGGAATGTTAATTTCTTTTTTTTTTCTTTTTAAAAATTTTAAGTGGTGGCAAAGGGCTAAGGAAGGTTTGCTATCTGCCACTGTGGGATCCTGGTGCAGAAAAGAACTTTTTACATAGAGACATGGCAAAGATGCAGAGTGGTCATCAGGAAAAGCAGAAATTGTTCAGGGATGAGGACAACTTAGAGTATAATGTTGTCATGGACCATAAGTGGGGCTGGGTCTAGAATGGCCAAATAGACTGTCAGAAAAATATCCATGGAAAAGTTGTGATTTGAGAAACCCGCTTCCAAAGAAAGGCAAGTAGCTCTAATGTAAGTGAACTTCTCCAAGTCCTGGAGAGTGAAAAACAAATTTAAAGATGGAGAGAGGGAGAGAGAGAGGGGAAAAAAATGGAACAGAATGGATGGTTATAAAACACTCATTTTATTTCAGTTTCAAAACTTTCCTGGGATGAGCTCCCAGATCCTCACCCTGCTACCAGGAGCTAAGGCTTCAGTTATTAAGGCTCTCCTCTTGCCAAAACTTCCTTCTTTTTCTCTTTTCTTGCTTCGTGTTTCAGTAATGACCTTAAGAGACCCCGGATCTTTATCAGTTTGAGTTGATTTGGTTCAACGTGGTTCACAAGCTATTTATTGAGCACTTACTGTGTGCCAGGCTATGCTGGGGCTGCCATGATAAACAAGACAGTCTTTTTGCCTGGGTGTGCTCTATCCGGGGGGTGGGGAGAGGCAATATCAGGCATATGACATGTAGTTTCAATATGGTGCCAAGATAAAGGACAGGGAGGCACATGCCCGAGTCTGGGGACTCCAGTGACTAGATTCACAGGGCCACCTTCTCCATTAGGCTCAGGAGTACAACACTGAGGGCCCATGAGATTTCCAGGGGCTCATAAAGGTGTTTGCATTAAAAAAAAATCAGAGGGGCACCTGGGTGGCTCAGTGGGTTAAAGCTTCTGCCTTTGGCTCAGGTCATGATCCCAGGGTCCTGGGATCAAGCCCCACAGTGGGCTCTCTGCTCGACAGGGAGCCTGCTTCCTTCTCTCTCTCTGCCTGCTTCTCTGCCTACTTGTGATCCCCATCTGTCAAATAAATAAATAAAATCTTTTTCTTTTAAAGGTAAAAAAGTAAAAAATAAAAATTAAATATGATCCAGCCTGGATTTTCTTTATCTTTGTACCAAAACAGTCACAAAGTAATTTTGAATATTTTTTTACAGACCAAAGTGCCCAGGTCCAATCATATGTGCTGTGTTAGTTTCCCGAGGCATCTTTAACAAAGTACCACAACCTGGGTGACTTAGATAGTAGGAATGTATTTTATCATGGTTCTGGATCCCAGAAGTTTGAGATGATGGTGTGAGCAGGGTTGGGTGGCTTCCTTGTGAGGTTGTGAAGGAGACTATGTTCCAGGCATCTCTCTTTGCTTCTGGTGCCTCAGGTGCCCTTTGACTTGTAGATGGAGATGGTGTCCTCTTGTGTCTTCCCATCTTTTTCCTTTGTGTGACTTTCTTTCTTCACATGACATTCATTTTTATAAGGACATCAGCCATATTGGATTAGGGGCTTGCCCTACGGCAGCATGACCACATTTTAACTGAACTAATTATATCTGAAACAATAGTATTTCCCAGTAAGGTCACATTCTGAGGTTCTGGGGGTTAGGATTTCAACATATGGATTTGGTGGTGGCAGTGGAGATTGGGGAAAGACATAGTTCTACCCCTCACAGTGACCCTTGGTTCCTAGGAGAATCCATGCGTCTCTCCTCCTGTGTGACCACTAGGCAGTACTTGGAGTCATATCACTATCTGTGGTTATATGTCCCCTCATCTTCCTTCCAAAGAAATAAAGCAAGGAAGTTTTTCTTGTTGGTCATAAGACCATTGTGGAAAAATTATATTGCAGACTTGATTGGAACTTTTTTAATTGACTTAACTTGTATTCAAAGATGTCCAGATTCAATTATTATTTAGAAAAATAATCGTTACCCTCAGAAATGCTGAGCATGACGTCTCTATAAAGTTAAGCCTTCTTCTTGAACTCAAGTTCTGTAGTAAACTCCTCTGCATGCACCATCCCCAGATGGGCTGGCCTTGGTGGGTCCCAGGATGCTGGGGTGAAAGTCTCCAGGTTGTACTGCTGTTTTCTCCCTATTTGCCAGGGACAGGCTCTAAGTCAGGAAACAAATGCCAGGAAATGGTGATAAGGATTTTGAGGAAATGGTGCTTCTCTGGTTTCCACCCTAGAATCCTCAAGGCCGGGGTCTAGAAGGGGCCAGAGCACATTTCTCACAGGTTCCATGTGCTATTTTGGGGAAAAGGCCAGGCAGTCACCCAGGCACAAACCTGGCACAAGCCGACCACAGCCTGTTTTGAATTTGCATTTCCAGCTCTGCCTTCTGCCTAGGGAGTTCCAGGGGACACTGTCTTCTTCTTCCCTCACTGTGCAGGCCTGCTCGGCCGGTGGTGGTCTGAGGCGAGCCAATGCTACTTCTCACTCCTGTCCCGCCAACTCTGCAAATACTTCTGGGTGTCTGGTCCTCATTAGGGTTGGCTGAGTTGACAGTTTCTAGTCTCTCCCTGAAGTGCCACCTCACCTGTGGTTGACCAGACGCCCCCATCTTCACTTTTGAATAAAAGGCCACAAGGGACTGCTCAGGCAGTTGCCAGAGCTTGTCCTGTGGGCTCACATGCCATGCAGCTCGGCTGCTGCTGTCACCACCTTCCTGTCTAGGAGGCCAGCTCACCACGGGCCTCTCCTCCTTGCCTGGCCTTTGCCAAACTCTCTGGACAGCAGCCATCTTGAGTTTGTTCCTGGAGCCCATCGACTGTCTGGGTTCTCTCGCAGGTTGTAAGAGAAACAAACCGAAAATGTGCTAAGTCCTTCATCACCTCCTTCTTTTTCCAGCCTCTCATTTGAAGTCCTGTGCATATTTCCAGACTTGTACTTCTTAGTATTTTTCATAAAAATAACTTTGTGGCAACTCTGGGTAAATATCTTAGTTTTAAAGTCTTTATAATCAGACCTCCTCTTGCAACCAGAATGGAGCAGATGTAATTAAGAAAATGACAGAATAAAGGTTTTAAAGTGTCTCCCCTCTTTTTTTTAAACTTTTTTTTAGAATATCTGAGCTTTTTTGTTATTAAAAGGAAGAAATATTTAGAAAAATACAGGGCATTTCTAAACATCTGACTGTTCAGCTGGATAAAAATACAATCTAAGTATTTCCTTTCAAATTTGCATCACTTTATGATTAGTCAGGGCTTTTGAAGTATGAATATCCTTTTCCGAAATGTTTTCTATTACAGCTGTGTCTTTTTTTTTTTTTTTTTTTTCAGTGACCCAATTATATGACTCTTCGGCATGGAAA
The DNA here is from genome assembly GCF_022355385.1 of Mustela nigripes. Lineage (NCBI taxonomy): Eukaryota > Metazoa > Chordata > Mammalia > Carnivora > Mustelidae > Mustela > Mustela nigripes. Next base: position 210,310,608 of record NC_081558.1, on the reverse strand, counting down.
AATTCACGTTATTAGTTTAAAAATATGTTGTTGAATGTCAATAACAGGTTTTGTAAGGTTGTATTTCACGAACTTTTATGGAGTTTAATTTTATTGTTTTGTTCTAGCATGCAGGAAAAGGGGGTCCCGGGGAGGGTGTTTAGGGTCTTTTGAGGCAGGGCAGAGGAAGACACTGGAAAGGGTGGTAAAGACCCTTTTTAAAAGGACTCTTTCAATGCATTCGTTGCTGTAAGGAAGAAATTTGGCAATGGATGAACACATTCCTGATTATTTGAACCAGGGCTGGTCTGGCTGTGGAGCTGCTTCCTCTTGGATATTTAGAAATCTCATTTTCCTTTACCCTATGCTACAACTGTGAGTCCATCATCATCCATTTGCCCCTAATGCCTTTGAACAGTGAACTCTTTAAAAGATTATTGAGTTCATTTCATTACCCAGACATGTTCCAAGAGTTTTGGAAAAATGTTGCCTCAGATAGAATATAATCTGGAAGTTTACATTCCTTAGAATTTGCTACTCAGGAGATACTTCAGCACTTGGGTTTTTAAAAAATAAATTATTTATAGCTCCAATATTTTCTTTATAATTTGTTCCAACTAGTCCATCATCACTGAAGCAAGGATTTTGAAGCCAAGGTGTTTGCTTCCAAGTGAAAATTTAAAGAAAATTAAATGTTTGATTTCCCCCCCTTATCTTTTCTGGGAGTAGATATATTGTGTGAGTGTTCAACACACCTGCCAAAGTCAACTTTTAAGAGAGACATAACGTAAGACTAGCACACAGCTCAGCCTTGTTCCCTGGTGGAACTCTATCGTTGATGGTTCGGGTTCTCTAGGATTGGTCTGCCAGCTATGAAGCCCGCAGAGATACATTTGTCAAGAAAGACAAATGATTGCGTCTTGTTTTGAGCCACCTCATCCATCAATGGCATCATTTGGTTCCAACTTGATAAAGAATTATCAGGAGTGCCCTTCCTAATGGCAGATGCGCTTTAAAAATGGCGCTTGCCTGTAGTGTGGGACAATGCTGTGTTAACACCTGCCACTACAGTTGTGCTGTTCGCCTCCTTGTGGCCCTGTGTTTCTCTTGAAACAGGCCAGGGGCTCTGTAAACAGAGGGGCTTCCCTGTGATTCTAACAAGGGTCCTTGCCTTCATCATCAGGGAATTTAAGCACCGGGAGGTAAAAAGGGAGCTGGGACCAATATGCACCACCTGGGATAGTGTTTTGGCGACTTCTAGGCTGTGGATTGGTACCAGAAACCAAAACAAACAATCCTATAGCATACAGGTAGTGTTCAGGTTTGGTATTTGAAATCTGGAGGTCAACTCATTGTTAGTATTTTAGGAAAAGAAGAGAAAATTTTTTAAAAACTGCCAACCTTCAAATCAGGAGAGGTTGAATGATCCACAGTGGGGATCTACCTGTAGTTTTATAAAGGAAGGAAATATTTCAGCTTCAGTGGTCCTTAGTTACTGTTTTTTATGTGTTATCTACCAGGTTTGAATAACCAATACAATTCTGTGTTAGAACTTAGAGTGGGTAGAATTGTGTCCCAAAAGAGCTATGTTCAACTCCTATCTCTTAGTACCTGTGAGTGGGGCCTTATTTGGAAACAGTCTTTGTAAATGTCATCAAGTCAAGGATCCCAGGATGAGATCATTCAGATATAGGGTGAGCCTTAGATTCATTGACTAGTATTCTTATCAGAGAAAATGGGGAGGGTTGAGACACATACAGAGGGAGAAGAGCATGGAAGGACTGAGACAGAGACTGGAATGATGCATCTATAAGCCAAGGAACACCAAGGTTTGCTGGCAACTGTGAGGATTTAGGAGAGAGGCATGAAAGATTCTCCCTCAAAGCCTCCAGAAAGAGCCAAATCTGATGACACCTTGATTTTCAACTTCTGGCCTCTGGAATTGGGAGAGAATAGATTTCTGTTTCAAATAGCCCAGTTTGGGGTAATTTGTGACAGCAGTATCCCAAGAAACAAATACAGGAGCTGTATGGGGTCTTGAAAACATCTGATCCAAGAGCCTCATTTTATTTTTGAGAGACCCAGTGACTCATCCCAGTTAACATGATAGGTACACCGCTGAACTCAGATTAGAAGGCTTGATTGCAAACCCTGAATTCAGTGTTCCCCCTGCCCACTTACAGCATATCCAACCTGTGTGAAGCATGAGGTCAGGTGTTAGAGCAAGTGCAGAGGTAAGTCACACCAGCTTTACCATTAAAGAACTTCAAAGAAGTCATGGACTCAGTTTTCTATGATATAGGTACAGAATGCCCTGTCATGTCATTAGAGGTTATAAACCTGGACAGGTGGGACAAGTATGCATGACTGAAAATATTAGAAAAGGCTCCTTTTGGAATTGGCCTCTGTGGCTGGGCTTTTAAAGATGAATTTTCAGCATGGACATTTGGTGGGGGAAGAGGGCCCAGGAGGGGAGCATGACATTTGGTGCCCTCTCACTCCCAACTTAGTGAGGAGCGCTCAGGAGTTGGTGGAAGAAAACGCTGTTGCTGTAGACCTGTGGAGGCAGGGTCTTCCAACAGGCTGTGGGGATGATATGCTGCCCAATGGGCTGGAAGGCAAAGCATTCAGCCAGAAGAGATTATTCTCCAGGATTAAGGTTTAATGCTGTTTGCCCAGTTAGATTTTAGATATATGGAGACCTGTCATTCCTTCCATCTTTCCTCTTTTTCCCTTTTGGAATGGGAGTGTCTACCCGATGCATATTCCGCTATTGTATTTTGGAAGCACATAACTTGCCTGGTTTCACAGGTTCATGGCTGGAGAGGATTTTTGCCTCCAGATGAATGTACCTGAAGTCTCACCCATACCTGATTCAGCTGGTATGTAGATGGGATTTGGACTTTAGAGTAGATGCTGGAATGAGTTAAGACTTTTGAGGCTGTTGGGTTGGAATCAATGTATTTTGCATGTGAGAAGGACATGAATTTGGGGAATATGAATTAACCCCCAGTGTAATGGTATTTGCGGGAGGAGGTGGCTTTGGGAGGTGATTTGGTCAGGTCATGAAGATGGATCTCTCGTGAATGTGAAGTAGAGCCGGGGGAAGCATTCGCTGAAGATGAAGCTGATACTAGGGGTGGCAAAGAAACAAGAGAGAGGTTTTTGTGGATGGTACGACACCCCTGAATCCACCTACACCCTACCATTGAGTCTCCTGTTCAATGGCAGTAACATATTTCCTTATCATCTCTGCATGTGAGCATCAGTGTTTCTGCCACTCATTGCTGAAAGCACAGCAGGCCTTCCTGGAGGAAGTGACACCTAGCTTGCCTGGAAGATGAGTAGAGACAGAAGGAGAGGGGCTAGAGTGTTCCAGACAGAGAGAACAGCTTCTGTGGGGGCTTCAATGGGAGACACTATCACCCCTGCTTTGGAGACACTGGAAAAAAACCACAATCTGTCTGGAACAGGGAATGGGAGTGGTGATGTATGTGTAGAGATGGGGAAGAAGGCGGGGGAACAGAGAGGGATACGGCCAGGGGAGGGAAACAGGAGCCAGATTACAAGTAGCACAGAAGTTTATAAAGACTGGTGTGGGGGAGACATTAGGGTATTAATTATAGGTGGGGTATTAATTAGGGAGTATTAAATTGGCTCCATTGAGACATGATGAGAACCTGGCATCCAGCAGTGACAATGATAATGAAAACCAGGGATGGATATTAAAGACACCGGGGAGGTAGAATCCATGGTATTTGGCAGCTCATGAACTATGGGGGGTGGGGGGAGACGGAGACACAGCAAAATCCATGCCAAGAATCTCGAGCAGGTGACTCAGAAGATGTGGTTCTCTGAAAGGCCAGTAGGAAGGAGAACTGGGCGGGGCGGGCTGAGATGGAAGAGAGGACAAGAGCAGCCATCAGCTGTGGGCTGTCTGTGCTGAGTGCGTAGACTCACGCCTGACAGGCGAGGCCAGCTGGAGCTCAGAGCTCTCTGGAACACCCACATGACTGAATGAGGATGCCCGATCTGTCCCTTCTCAGCTCCCTCACTGGTGACAGGCAGGTTTGGGGCTCTCCCTGAGCCATCCCTCTAGGGTTGGTTCCCTCAGCCTGTCCTCGTCTCAGGGCTTTGTGGATCCCTTGGACTCTCCTCTGTTCCTGGGCAGGATCCAGGCTTTGCTTCTGACTTCCGAAGTGCCCAAGCCTTGTAAATCAAAAGCCTTGGGTTTCAAGACTATTGGCCTTACTCTATTATAGTGTGTAAAGAACTATCTGGAAATGCCACACTTTTTGTCTGTATATTCTGCTGGGCGGGTCTTCTCTACGTGTCTGTTTTCAGTGGGTGGAAGCCAGAGTCAGTATGTCAGACTGCTGCCTCAGCCCAGGTATAGCCACGGAAGGATGGCAAGAGATGGAAAGGTGACCTGCTGGGGTTAGACCTAGGGAACAAATTGGGTTAAACAGAAACAAAAATGTAGAAATCCATTCTGCCCATACAAAACCCCACAAGGACGGAGCGGGAGCTCCTCGCGGTCCATCTGACCATGCCATCTGACAGGGCTCCATGTTCACTGGGAAGGTAGAAAAAACGTGGCTGCCTAAACTTCATGGCTCTTCTCCTATGGCCTCAAGCCATTTGGGATGTACAAGTTGGGGTATGGGTGGTTTGGGGCTTACATCCCAAACGCAGTGATGATCCCCGCTCCCCAGTTCTGGGAAGATGTGGAGGAAATCCTTTGGCACTAAGCAAGCAAACAAACACACACCCAAACAAAACAACGCAAAAAGTCTGCACTGAAAACTTTCCACTTGCAAACATGTTTTTGTCACTGCCAAGGGTTTAGGATTGCAACATTTGGGCGTCTTTGGCCCCAAACCCGAGGACTCTGCAGTTTTCCCAAAGCACCTAAAATAAAGAATTCCTTTTGGCAAAAACAGTATGTTTGTCAACAGAAAGCCTTTATTTTTGAGAAACTCAATTCCCCCTTAGATGTAGAGTATTCCGAATAAAGCCCCCGTGGCTATTTTCTGTCTGCTTCTCCCACTCCAGATTGTCACTGGCAGGTAGAAAACATCTCTAGTTTGTGTGTGTGTGTGGTTTCCATTAACTGGGTGTGTGTTCGGAATTTGTGATTGTCGGCCAGTTGTTGATTGCCTTCTGATGCTTCTTGAGAGAAAGCTTTGCAGATGAGGTGCTGGATTCCTCCAGATTCCAGGTTTCTTGTGCCCAGGGTCATGAAGCTGGGCGCTTCCCAGAGATAGGGCCAGACCTCCTGGCTTCTTGTCAGACCTACCCCACCCATCTGAACATTGAAACCTGGTGCAAAGCACAGATCTGAAGTTGGAGTAGCTTGTTTTTTAGCTTTTTTGTAGAACAACTTTGTTGCTGAAGATTAGCTTTTTTTTCCCCTTTGATGGGCATAGGTGACATCTTTCCCCCCTATTTCTTACTAGCAGAACTTAGTCCCACAGAAGGCAGCACTAATCTTCTCGATTTGGAGGATGGTGGCCTCAGGACCTAGCTAAAACTTAGAAATAATTCTCAGTAAATACTCAAAACTTAAAATACCCTGGCCTAAAATCCCAAGATGGAAGACAGAGTTAAAATTTTGTGATATTTCTGGGCTTGGCCACAGAAGGAAGTATATCTATATTTATATATGCTTTTATAGAGGTGAAGTTTAAATAATATGAAATTAACCATTTGAAAGCAGATATTTCAGTGACATTTAGAGCGTGCACGGTGTTGTGTAACCAATGCTTCTAACTTCGTTCCAGAGCATTTCCATCACTCCAGTGCAAACCCTCCTAACCCATCAAGCAGTTACTTCCCACGCCTGCCTCCCCCAGTCATGGGCAAACTCCATTCTGCTTTCTGTCTCTATGGATTCACCTATGTGGGAAACATCATATATAAATGGAATCATACACCATATGGCCTTTTGCATCTGGCTTTTTCCCCTGAGCATCATGTTTGAAGAGCTGTTATGTCTCCTATTTGAGGCTGAGTAGGAATTTAGGAAGCGTTGGGATGAACCTTGATGGTTTCGAGGGCCTGGAGAGACTATCTGAATCTGCGGAGGCCAGCTTCTGCTCAGGGAAACACTCTCTGTCTTCCAACTCTGATGTACCCTGGCTCTGCCCTGGATGATGGCCCCTGGGGCCCTCTAGGCATGATGACCCTGCTGTAGTGTTATCTCCCGCTCATGGCCCTTGCCATCTTCTTTCCAGCTCTGCTCCTCACAGGAACAGGCTCCCACTGTGTGAATTCAGTGTCTGTTGCTGTGTGGGTGGGTTCAACAGACCTTAGAGAAAATGAATCTCTTGGAAATCAAGGAGAAGACAAGTAGTGGTTCTTAAACTTCCAGCACTTTTCAGCTTGTTAGGAAGCCATGAGGTCTCATGGGATAGAGGTGGGAGCAGATGATCTCCTAACACCTGGACAGGAAGAGAGGGTGCTGGATTAAGAGAATACCTGGAAAAGATTATGAGTCATGAAAAGATTTTAGTGTATGCTTGTAATAAATTTATTATAAGGATATAAACTTAAAATCATTTTCCATATGGCCTTTTCTCTTTTATGTTTCATTACGATTGTATTTTCATTAAAAAAAAAAAAGCAAAAACCCAGGCTGACATCATTTACAATTACTATTGACTTTACCCATTTTGATTTTTTCCCACTCATTTTTATAGTCTCACGATATTTTAAAAACTTTTTCTGAAGGTCAAATTTCCATCCTTCTGGAATTGAAAGTCCCTCATTCTGGAATTGGAAAGTTGAGTCTACTAATTTTAGTAATTTTTCGGTCTTTAGTGGATCTTGCTGAAACTTAGAGCAGTTACTCTGAGCGGCCTTACGTAGCCACTAGGTGGCGCTCATACGCTATTTTAAATGGGTTCTGTCCAAGAAGTCGAAGAATTTGGAAAACAATTTGTCTTCGTTTAAGGTAAATACAGGAATTGGCCCTACAATCTGTATGTGCTGTGTGGATTACAGATTTTCTTCCTCCTTCTCTTTTCTTGACTGTCCTTTTCATTAGGGCATCATGGTCAAGAACAGACTACGTTTCAACACTACTTCTGTCATTCACTTGCTATATGAACTTGAGTAAGTCGGTTAACTTCAGTGTTCTTAATAGCAAATGAGGTTAATAGCAAATACCTCATGGGGTGGTTGTGAGAATAAAAAACGTTAATAGGTATTAAAACATTTGTGTTTTTTTAAAAAATATTGCTATGTCTTTTTCTCCCCAGCTTCATGAAAATTGACATTTAATGATGCATAATTTTAAGGTGTACAACATGATGATTTGATACATGTGTGTCCAGCAAAATGATTACCAAAAGAGGTCTGCTATATTATCAATATTATCAATATTTTTGTTCTTCTCCAGGACATTGCTAATAACTTAGACGAATGTTTCCCATATACCAGTTCAAGGACTAGCAATATCAGAATTACTTATGGACCTTTTTTAAAATATAGATTTAAGAGCTCCATATCTGGAGTATCTATTTTAGTAATTTGGGAGAAGGGCTTAGAGATCTCCAGTTAAAAGTTTCTCAAGTAATTTTGATGCTCAGCTAGATCTGGAGACAAGTGACATAGACTACCCAGGATATCCCGCTGAGGTATAAGACATTTATGCTACCTGGACACTAGCAGTTTCTAATTCCCCTTAAACATGGGGGATGTGCCATCCAAATCTCTGTCCCTTGGGATGATTCCTTCTCCCTGTTGTCTTTCAAGGCCACCCTGGGAATGAGGCCATACAGAAGCCACTGGCTATTTTTGGCTTGTACCTTCATATTCAGCTGACCCCAGGATAAATCACACTTGGGCTTTTTCCTCCTCCATTAGCATTCAGAACAGACATTCTGTGGGGCATCAGGTATGAGTTAAGGAGAGGTAGTGATGCAACAGTGGTGAGCAACGTAGGGGTCTGGGCTGTCTGCTTGGACGACTTACTTATGCCCTTGATACCGATGTCTGCTTCACAAGGATTGCCGCTGGGCCTGCCCAGCTGTGTGATGTGATAGGTGTGATGCAACCCAGCTCATCATGGATGACTGGTTACTTGGTGCTCTGGGGTCAGGTTCTCCGTCTCTAGGAGTCAGTAGCATGCTAGGAACTGTTTTCCCTAAAGTTGTGTAGTTATTTGCTGTATTGACATGGTCTGTCCCAGAACTCTAAGGTTTGCAATATACATTGCTAAAAATTCCACAGTATCTTTTTTCTCTCACTACTGTTCTAATGCCATAGGTTCTGCTGGGCCATAAGCCTCAAGTTGTAGGCCACGTGCCCTGCAGCCTAGATCTGTTTTGCAGACCCTTTTCCCGTTTGGTTCCTATTCAAAATTTTTGTGTCCCTTGTTAAGTGGATGTGAGCAGTATTCCTAACTGTGGAATCCAAAGATGCCAAAGAAATCCAGTGGATGTTGTGTTGAAGTCTTTGCTTTAGGAAGGGTGAGATACAATACTTTGTTCTTTCCTGGCATGCCCCAGATGCGGGAGCTTTATTTATTTATTTATGTATTTATTTGAAGAGTTTATTTTATTCATTTGAGAGAGGGAGCACGTGCTCAAGAGAGATAGGGGTAGAGAGAGAGAGCCTGAGAATGCAAGAGCCGAAGGGCAGAGGGAGGGCGGGGGGAGGGCACGAAGAAGCAGGCTCCCCGCTGAGCAGAGAGCCCAACACAGGACCCTGAGATCAGGATCTGAGCTGAAGGCAGAGGCTTCACCAACCAAGCCACCCAGGCACCGTCTGGGACCTTTAAAGAGTGTACTGCTGTGGCAGACCCCGAAGTCCTCACGGAGTTATTTCCCACTGTGTTACCATGGGAGTCTGCCTGACGAAGGCCCCAGTGTATTCGCCACTTGTTGCTCATCAGGCCTCGTTCACACCATGTCATCACCAGGGTCATGTTCTGCAGATGTCCAGGCCACCTCAGACTGTATGATGACAGAGAGGGGGGAGTTAACATAACTCTGGGTCAACACTGAAAGTGAATACCTTTGCCTGTTCTCAGTGAATGCAAACTGTTTCTGATCCTCCCTTTTGATAGGAATGGAAAGGGCACAGTCCCCAGATAAGGCTGCGGGGTGTTCTGTGTCCCTGAGCCTGTGCTTAAGTTAGGACACCCTGTCTGGCAAGAGAGCCTCAGTGTCGGCTGTGGGCAGCTGCTTGTTTAAGTCCACAGGAGTCCGTCATCCTCCAGCACCTGTCTGGTTGCTGCAGGGCCCAGACTGATTAATTAAATGGTGATATGATAGGGGCCACACCACGCATCCTGTAAGTCTTTGAGGTTGATTCTCAGCCTTAAATTCCACCCCAGGTTATGAGATTGGTTTTAATTTGCTATCTTGGCTGGGGTAGGGGGCAGTTTTAGAGTTTTCACCTTGGGCTTCTTCGCTATGGTAGCTCTTATCTGTGTGGGTATTTGCCACTGCCAAGGAATGCCATCCCTGTGATTCATGCGGGGTCTAGAGTGATAGGTAGGGCATGGGTTCACCCACCCAGTGTCCTGATCCTCTAGCGTGGAATCCTCTGGGGAGGGGAAGATGGGGCCGTACTTTGGTTAGTTGCTCACCTAGCCTCCGGGGGCGCTGTTCTCTAACACTCACCTTTTATCTCTGCAGGGAGGGCCCCCAAAACATGCACTTTGACCTTGCTACTCATTAGGACAATTGTCAGTCCAACTTCCGGTAGCTGAGTCTAGTGGCCAGCCTCCCATATTTTGGGTCCATCGTTAAACGAGTGGACTGCTTCTGCTCTGCTGTTTCCTGCCACCCTGCCCTTCAGGGAAGGGCACCCACTGAGGTTTTCTGTGATGCTGTCAGCTCTTAGCCGCTCCTTGCTTCAGTAGGTGGAATGCCCTTGGGGTCTTCCCATGGACCAGCATCTACAGGGTTTTCTGGCCTCACGTGGTGTGTTCACTCCAGCTGCCCACTCCCCTGAGCCTTTGTATTCCTCCTTCACTATTCCTCACGGCCGTTCTGGCTCTTCTCCTTAGTGTGGCTATCATTTGCTCCAAGCTTCCGAGAGCCCCTCCGGCAGCATGCTAATTCTGCCTCTTGGAGTTTTTGTCGGGGTGTTGTTACGGTATGGGTTGTGTCCCGCCCTCCCCCATAGACTCATAGTTTGAAGTCCTAACCTTCAGTACCTCTGAATGTGATTGTATTTGCATACAGGCTCTTCAAGGAATAACTAAATTAAAATGAGATCATTAGGGTGAGCCCTAATCTAATCTGACTGGTGTCCTTATAAGAAGAGATTAGGAGGCAGACACACACACTGAGGCAAGACCTGGCGCGGACACAGGGAGAAGACAGTTATCTACACGCCGAGCAGAGGGCCCCCGCAGAAGAAACTAACCGGCCACACTTTGATTACGAGTCTTCTAGGCTCCAGGACTGAGAGGAAATGCACTTCCCTAGCTGAAGCCCCCTCAGCTGTCTGAGGTGATTTATTACAGCAGCCTGAGCAAACTGATGCAGGTGTTGCCTCCGCAGCACAGAATGAGGTTCTTGTTGATACACTCTTCCTTCTGCAACTTTGTGTTCTGCCCCTGATCCAGAGTCCTGACAGCCAGCCTCTCCATCCTCCCGGGCTCCTGCCAGGGGCCCACATGCTGCCCCAGGCATGCAGCTCCTTCAGGGTTCATCCCTTGCCTCCCTTGGAAAGCCCAGCATGGCCCTGGCTCATCACGTGACCCGAGGTGAGGAGGGGACCCATCCTCTGTGTGTGTGTGCATCTTGTAGGACAGAGGTCTCTGCACAGTATCCTCAAGCAATAGGGAGGAGCTAGCTCTGACGGGACGTGTGGGCCTCTGCGGAGGCTCAGAGAGTTGGGGGCATTCTAGAATTCAAGACTAGAGGGTATCCCCCTGGATAGCCCACCCTGTCTCTTAGTGTGTCATTCTTCTGTACAGGAGCTCTGGTTTTGCCCTAACAGAGTTGCTGGGTCTGGATACAGTTCTGTGCAGCTGTGCCATTTTTAGGAGTGGGCCCTGGGCCTGGTCCTTAGCTTTCTCTGCGATTTGAATACAAGGGGCAGAGTCCCTTCACAGACTGGAAGGAGGCTTCTGGCTGCCCTGCTTAGCATTCAGCTGATGGTTAATAATGTCCTTGGGCCTTCGCTGTGGCTCTGCCAAACATCAGTAGCACCCAGCAATAGCCACCCAATCTCATCCTTGGATAAAGACTCTTTCCAGGGTTTTCTCGAGCAGCTGATGCTTGGGTGTTTCCTGCCCCATAGGCCACCCTAGTTCACCCAACACTCAGCAACTGTACTCCCTCTCTGAGCCAGAGGCTGTATGATGCAGTCTTCATCGCTGGCTGAGCAGTGGGTTGTCAAGCTCCACAATCTTGTCAGTGAGCTTCCATTCTCTTGAAGAACTTCTGGTGTGAGGCTGGGTTCTGGGGAGGCTGACTCGGAGGGGACATTAGTATGTACGGTGTTTGCTAGGGGGCACTCCTGTGATCCAAATGAAAGTAAGCAGGAGGAGGCAGCGTAGAGGCTGGAGAATGCTGCTGTTACCTCATGGGAAGCTGGCATGGCCCTTGGAGTTGTGCTGGGTTGGAGCAGGAGGGTCAGATGGTCCTGCTCCTGACCTGTCAGTGGGTCCTTGGACTCCAGCTCTCTCAGGAACCGGGTGTGATCTTGTGCAAGGTGGCTCCCTTCAGCCAACGGCAGCCTCTTTGGAGGATGGACTGCCTTCCCAGCCCTGGGGAAATGCACCCTTTAGTCCTGAAAAAGTTCTGGAAAATCCAGAAGGTATTCAAGGCAATAAACCAAAAGTATTCGTTCTCTGGGGGTCAATTTGAACTTCATGCTGGTCAAGGCTCAGTGCTGATGCCTCCTTTCGGGGGATGGAGTGGAATGCTGAGATTGTGCTGCAAACTGGAAGCAACACTTGGGCAGGCACACTGTCATTAAGGGGCTTACTCTTATTATCCCCCGAGTGGAAGTAATCTCCATGAAGGTGGGTGACCCTAGAAGGCTCAGGTCACGCTCAGCCACCTTGGTCTCTTGGATGCTGGTTCTCGGGTGTGAACTGGAGCTCCCACCTGCTGCTGGGCTGTCATCAAGCCAGAAGTGACAACTGAGACAGTCCAGCTGCCATCAGCACGTTGGGAGCGGATGAAGGTGAACCCGGTGACTACAGGCAGAGACGCAGCGGGCTCACGCACATTTGAACTGCACATCCCAGAGCCGACCACAACAAAAGCTCCAAAGAGGAAAGGTCAGACCCATGAAGTGCTATTTGTTTTCACTGAAACTTCATCCCTCCCACTTAACACCCGTCTAACCAGCAACGGAATCAATTACCACGTGTCAGCCCGAAATCTGACACAAGAAATGAAAGAAGGGCACAACCTCCCCAGGGGGGTGGCCGGCGGGCAGAGAGGGCTGGGGGGTAGAGAGCTCAGGGAGGGAAGCTGTGAATGAGCCGCTCTGTCCTGTAATTAAGGGTTAAAGGCAGCCCGAGACCCTGCTTCCCTTTCCCCGCGCCCTCTCCTGCTCCTGGAGCCCGGATCATGGTTACCCGTTTGTACCACTGGGTGTTTCTATCACAAAGGGTGGTCAGTGAGCCTGTGAGGCGATTCGACTTTGGTTACATAAGTTTCTCCATTTAATAATTGAAGACCAAAAAGTTCTAGACATTTATTATTTTATCGAACTCGAGGAGCGAGAATTCCTGGCAGATCAAGTTCGGTGGCCATGCCTATTTGAGCTGATTGAGTTCCTGCATTTCTTGGGTTCCTGTCAAATGTGGTGTCAGCTTGTCCAAGAGCACCTGGTTCAGGTGATGTCATTCAGTTTCCACATTTGTGGAAGTCTCGGAGAGAGCTCCATGGGCTGCTCAGGCAGAACACAGAAAAGTTCAGTGGAGGAATCCCAGAGGGAGTGCCGTTTCACCGTGTCTGTTAATTAAGATGTTTTTGTTCATAAAGAACCCTTGAACATTTACACTTTCATTCATAGGGTCCTAGGATAAATAACCCTAGAGCATTCTTTAGGTAGAGCATTACATGAGCGTTTTGTAATCTGTTCTGTAAATGGTTCTGCCTCTCAGATTGCCCTACCGAAATGTTCCAAGTGTGAAGCATTGATTAAAATGGAACAGGAGGCATCCCTTCAGAGACCCTGTTGGCATAAAACATATTTCCATTTATCAGAAGGAATTTGTAAAAAGCCAAATTTTTTGCTCAACCAAATGATTCAATGGCCAGTGGAATAGTGCGTGGCATGCTTAGGAATGAATCAGTAACTTGGCCTTTGATGTAGTTGTTAGTGTTGTCTTCTGGTACCGGTACCTCTTTATGACACTATTTTTGGATCCTTTTCTTCTGACCTACGTGATGCTCGGCTTTTGGTTCTCTCGTCTGCAGAAAGAGATATGCGTGCTCTCTTTTCTTTGATTTTTCAAAGTGATGCCACCTACAGGCAGGGTTTTCTTTGCTGCCGGCAATGCAATGCTCCTTCCGTCTTTATCATCATATGGGCTCAGCTCTGCACCTTTCCCTCTCTGGGTAAAATCTGTCCTTGCGGGCTCCCTGACACCTTAAACCCAGCTCGGTCAAAGGGGCATCAATCATCTTTCCCTGACTTGTCTCCTCCTTCATATGTCTTCTCCGTTCCCAACGTAGGAGCAAATTCCCAGGGGTCACTTAAGCTTGAAATCCGAGATACTTTCTTGATCCTCCCCATCTTCCTTATCCCCTACATCATCAGATGTTATTGATTTTTGTCTCCTAAATATTTCTCACATTGGCCCCTCTGCTATCCGGCCACTTGGCCTCATTTCATGCCGCCATCTTCTCTTCCTGCCCATTCTGACAGCTTCAGACTCTTCCCTCTGTGGCTTTACTCATGTTTTCCCCTTTTTCTAGAACATGTTCCTTTTTTTTTTTTTCTTTTTTGCTTTTTCTTTTTAACAGTGAATCTGAACACTTGAAGGCTCAAATCAGGCATCACTTTAAACAAAAGGAAGTATCAATTACTTAATTGTTTTCCCATCTGTATTTTCTCTTGTGTTCTCCATCTTCTTTAATTCCCTCCCCATCTCTCCACCTTTCCCAGCTGGAAAGTTCTGAGCCATCTTCCGCCCCCCAGATGATATTAGTTATCCAATGTTGAGTTATTCCTGATTGTAGCTGCTCTCGTTCCTGTCTCCACGATCAATTTTCAGGTTGAGCCCACCTGATTTTCACGTAAGCCATACACTCATCTCCCTGAGAATCTTTCCTCCTCCTTCCAACCTTCAGCTCCCCATGGCATTCATCTTTCTAAAGTCCTTCTTTGTTCAAAGCCTTCTCTGGGCCCATTTTCTGCAGACAAAGGTCCCAACTCCGTAGCACATGTTTGGAGACCTTTACAACCTGACTCTAATTTACCATTTTAAGGTCAGGTGCTCTCATGTTCCCCCATCCCACCCCATTTGCATTCCTAGTGCCCCCCAAAAGCCCCCCAGACCCCCAAGTATCAGCTGCCTAGAGCTGATCATCCTTCTCATGTTCTTGGCCTATGTCTGTGCTGTTCTTGCTTGGGGACTTCTCTGGGTGTTGTTGAAGTCCTACTTACCTTTTAAGACCGAATGTAAACGGAACCACAATATGAAGACCGTCCTGATTCCACCACTGAGAACTGATCACTTATTCTTTATAGTCTTGGTGTCATTCACAACCCTAGTTCACAATTTTCCAGTCAGCCAGCCTTACAGGCACTTAGGTGTCTGGTTTTTTTTTTTTTTGAGCTTGTGGACATCACCCCAGGGATGCATTTGATTG